>NC_064927.1:276458229-276761259 GCF_023897955.1 Schistocerca gregaria
CAGTTTTTGCGTCATATCTCCTTAAATATGATAGGTAGATGGTTTTTACACCTATAGCGATTGCTGCTCGATAACAAGCAATATGTGTAACACACACACACACACACACACACACACACACACACACACACACACTTACGCTATGTGATCATAAGTATCCGGACACCTGGTTCAACATGACTTACAATTTCGTTGGGCCCTCCATCGGTAATGCTGGAATTCAATACGGTGTTGACCCACCCTTACCCTTGATGACAGCTTCCACACTCGCAGGCATACGTTCATTCAGGTGCTGGAAGATTTCTTGGGGAATGGCAGCCTATTCTTCAAGACGTGTTGCTCTGAGAAGAGGTATCGATGTCGGCCGGTGATGCCTGGTACGAATTCGATGTTCCACAACATCCCAAAGTGTCCTATGGACTCAGGTCAGGACTTCGTGCAGGCCAATCCGTTACAGGGATGTTATTGTTGTGTAACCACTTCGCCACAGGCCGTGCATTATGAAGCGGTGCTCGATCGTGTTGAAAGATGCAATCGCAATCCCCGAATTGCTATTCAACAGTGGGAAGCAAGAAGGTGCTTAAAACATCAATGTAGGCCTGTGCTGTGATAGTGCCACACAAAACAAAAAGGGGAGCTAGCCCCCTCCATGATATACACGACCAAACCATAACACCACCGCCTCCGCCTGCGAATTTTACTGCTGGCACTACACACGCCATACCCCCACGCTGCCATCGAATGGCCACATTATGTACCGTGATTCGTCACTCCACACAACGTTTTTCCACTATTCAATCGTCTAATGTTTGCGCTCCTTACACCAAGCGAGGCGTCGTTTGGCATTTACCGGTGTGAAGTGTAGCTTATGAGCATACGCTCGAACATGAAATCCAAGTTTTCTCACCTCCCGCATAACTGTCATAGTACTTGCAGTACGGTTACACAAGTGCCACCCAATCACCTGACCACGTTCGAAGTCCGTGAATTCCGCGGAGCGCCCCATTCTGCTCTCTCACTATGTCTAATGACTACTGAGGTCGCTGATATGGAGTACCTGGCAGTAGGTGGCAGCACAGTGCACCTAATATGAAAAACGTATGTTTTTGGGGCTGTCCGTTTACTTTTGATCACATAGTATACATTCACTTTTATAATATATATGGCTGTGTAAGATGACGTTAACTATTGTAAAAATAAATACCTGAAATAGGTCTTTATTTAAAATTTAAAGTAGTATAATTGGAGAATTTTCATAACACGTTTTACACCGAGTTGCTTGAAGTCATGGGGTACCTCCTAATATCGTGTCGGCCTCCCTTTTGCCCAGCGTAGTGTAGTAACTCGACGTGGCATGGAGCCAACATGTCGTTGGAAGACCCTGCAGGAATACTGAGCCATACTGTCTCTATAGCCGTCCATAATCGCGAAACTGTTGCCGCTGCAGGAGTTTGTGCACGAACTGACATCTCGATCATGTCCAATAAACGTTCTATGGCATTCATGCCTGGCGAACTGGTTGGCCAAACATCAGCTTCTACTGTGCAGAACAGTGTTGAAACCAATCACGAACGACTATGGCTCAGTGACATAGCTCACTGTCATCCATAAAAAATCTACGTTGTTGGGGGACTTGAAGTCAATGACTGGTCGCAAATGGTCTCTAAGAAGCAGAACATAGCGGTTTTGTGACAATGATAGGTTCAGTTGGACCAGAGCACTTAGTCCGTTGAATGTAAACGCAGCCCACACCAATAAGGAGCCACCACCAGCCTGCACAGTGCCTTGTTGACAAGTCCATAGCTTCGTGGGGTCTGTGGCACACTTGAACTACACCATCAGCTCTTAGCAACTGAAATTTGGACTCATGTGACCACGCCACAATTTTCCAGCCGTCTATGGTCCAACCGATATGGTCACGGTCCCAGGAGAGGCGGTGCTGGCGATGTGCTGTTAGCAAAAGTACTCGCGTCTATTGTCTGCTGCCATAGCCCGTTACCGCCAGATTTCGCCGCACTGTCTAACGGATACGTTCGCTGTACGTCCCATGTTGATTTCTTCAGTTATTTCACGTACTGTTGCTTGTCTGTTATCACTGACAACTCTATGTAAATGCGCTGCTCTCGGTCGTTAAGTGAAGGCCGTCGGCCACTGTGTTGTCCGTAGTTAGAGGTAACGCCTGAGATCTGGTATTCTTGGCACACTCTTGACACTGTGGATCTCGGAATATTGAATTCCCTAACGATTTCTGACATGGGGTGTCCCATGCGTCCAGTTACAACTGCCACTCCGCGTTCAAAGTCTATTAATTACCGCCAGCGTCCATAATCACGTCGGAAACCTTTTCACATGAATCACCTGAATACAAATGACAGCTCCGCCAATGAACTGCTATTTTATACCTTGTGTACGCGATACTACCGCGATCGGTATTTGTGCATTTCGTTGTCCCATGACTTTGTTCAAATCAAATGGATCAAATGGTTCTGAGAACTATGGGATTCAACTTCTGAGGTCATCAGTCCCTTAGAGCGTAGAACTACTTAAACCTAACTAACCTAAGGACATCACGCACATCCATGCCTGAGGCATGATTCGAACCTACGACCGTAGCGATCTCGCGGTTCCAGACTGTAGCGCCTAGAACCTCTCGGCCACACCGTCCTGCCCCATGACTTTGTCACCTCAACTTAAGTATACTGAATGATGGGTCTCATGTAATAAAGGCAATAAATGATGGAAAACAAGTCTTGTAAATTTACGTAGCAAGCAATGCCATTAATCCTGCGATAAGATAACGATTACTCGTAATCATCTTGTAAGTCCGCAACTCGTGGTCAAGCGGTAGCGTTCTCGCTTCCCGCGCCGGGGTTTCCGGGTTCCATGTGCGGGGTCAGGGATTTTCTCTGTCTCGTGATGACTGGGTGCTATGTGATGTCCTTAGGTTAGTTAGGTTTAAGTAATTCTAAGTTCTAGGGGACTGATGACCACAGATGTTAAGTCCCATAGTGCTCAGAGCCACTTTTTTTTATCTTCTTGTAAATAGACAAATTTCAAATTTGCTATTTATGGCTTAGCGCTAAACATCCCGCTAGCGAAAGTGTACGCTATTCCTAGTGACGCATTTTGCATAAGAGTATCACGTTCATGGACCATGACAGGAACTTCTACATTCACATCACTCTGTAACTGGCAGTTTCTGGCTCTACAAAGCAGAGTTGATTACTGTCTTTCAAAAGACAGCCATGAAAGGAAGATTAATCCAATCAAATCGAACTTAACCAAATGAGCTTCGACTGAAAAGAGCTTTCACCGATCCCGTCGGCACTGTAGGGCATGCTTTATTCATACTATCAGGCCGTTTCAGCGCCGAATCGTTATTGGCTGACCCAATGCCAATAGCTTTTCATAAATCAACAATTTCGGCCAGGACTCCGAGGCCAGAGGACATCTCTTCCCACTCATGCCAGGTTATTTTTCAAAATTTCGTCAGCGCGATTGCTGCAGATCTCCATACTGCTGTGACATTACACTTCCAGCTGATTCAGTACTTCCGCTGCGATTAAAGTATGTGCTTTAGAAATCTCCAGCAGATGTAAGAAATCTCCGCTTTGTGTACATGCCTCAAAAATTTTAGACAAATCAATTAAAAATCTTAAAAATACGCAACTCCCCAACCATGTAGGTGTGGGCCAGATATGACTTGATGTCAAAGGAATAATATCTTAGGAAACTCAGAGTTTAATACCGAATAAATTAATAAAATATAGTACTGATCCGCCATGATACACAAAACAGGACAGGACACTGTCGGAGGAGCAACGAAAAGAGCATGCAAAATTTAAAAGAACGCAAAATCTTCAAGATTCACATGTTTTACTGAAGTTCGTAACGTAGCGCGGACTTCAATGTGAGAGACGCTTTTAATATGTCCACAACGAAACTCTGTTTGGATACCTGACAAAAAATACAAAGAAATTCTAGTCATACGTAAAATATACCAGCGGTAAGACACAATTAATACCTGCACTGTGTGATACCATTGGCAACATTACGACAGTACCACTAAAGTGGAGTTATTAAACACCGTTTTCAGAAGTTTCATCACCACTGAAGATGTACTAAATATTCCAGAACTCGAAACAAAGAACAACTGCCAACATTAGTGATTTAGAAGTAGTTATGCTCGGTGTATCGAAACCTTTCGCCCCAGACAGCATACCAATTGGGTTCTTTTCATAATATGCTGATACAATAGCTCCATACTTAGTGCTAATAAACAACCATCTGTTCGGCGAAGGATCTGTACCGAAAGATTGGAAAGCTGTACCGGTCAAGAAAGAAGACAAGAGCAAAGCACTAGATTATAGACCCACATCAATGACGTCGATTTGCAGTAGGACTTTGAACGTGTACTGTGCTCGACCATTATGAGTCACCTCGAAGATTGCGGTCTAATGACGCATAGTCAGCACGGATTTAGAAAAAATATCTTTCTCGTGAAAAACAACTAGCTCTTTACTCGCGCGAAGTAATGAGCGCTATCGACAAGGGATTTCAAATTAATACCATATTTCGGGATTTCCATCAGGATTTTGTCACCGTTCCTTCCAAGAGCCTTCTCAGCAATTTGCGTGCCTATGGAGTATCATTTCAATAGTGCGACTGGATTCCCGATTTCCCGTCAGAAAGGTCGCAGACAGTAAATCAACGAGTCAGACGGAAGTTGTTCCCCAAGAAGTGTTAGAAGTCCTCAGCTGTCCTTAATCAGTATAAGCGATTTAGGAGGCCGTTAGAGCAACCTCTTAGATTGAATGAGATTTTTACTCAGCTGCAGAGTGAAAATCTCATTCTGGAAACATTCCCCAGGTTGTGGCTAAGCCATGTCTCCGCAATATCCTTTCTTTCAGGAGTGCTAGTTCTGCAGGGTTCGCAGGAGAGCTTCTGTAAAGTGTGGAAGGTAGGAGGCGAGGTACTGGCAGAAGTAAAGCTGTGAGGGCCGGGCGTGAGTCGTGCTTCGGTAGCTGAGATGGTAGAGCACTTGCCCGCGAAAGGCAAAGTTCCCGAGTTCGAGTCTCGGTCGGGCACACAGTTTTAATCTGCCAGGAAGTTTCAACCTCTTAGATTGTTTGTAGATAATGCTGCCATTTACCATCCACTAAAGTCATCACAAGATGAAAAACAATTGCAAAATGACTTAGGCACGATATCTGTATTGCGCGAGATTTGGCGATTGTCAACAAAAACAGAAAAATGTGTGGTCATCCACGTGAGTACGAAAAGCTGTCCTTTAAATTTTGGTTACACGATAAATCACACAGATTTGTTGTTGTTGTTCTTGTGGTGGTCTTCAGTCCTGAGACTGGTTTGATGCAGCTCTCCATGCTACTCTATCCTGTGCAAGCTGCTTCATCTCCCAGTACGTACTGCAGCCTACATCCTTCTGAATCTGCTTAGAGTATTCATCTATTGGTCTCCCTCTACGATTTTTACCCCCCCCCCCCCCCCCCCCCACACGCTGCCCTCCAATACTAAATTGGTGATCCCTTGGTGCCTCAGAATATGTCCAACCAACCGATTCCTTCTTCTACTCAAGTTGTGCCACAAACTCCTCTTATCCCCAATTATTATTCAATACCTCCTCATTAGTTATGTGATCTACCCATGTAATCTTCAGCATTCTTTTGTAGCACTACATTTCGAAAGCTTCAATTCTCTTCTTGCCCAAACTATTTATCGTCCATGTTTCACCTCCATACATTGCTACACTCCACACAAATACTTTCAGAAACGGCTTCCTGACACTTAAATCTATACTCCATGTTAACAAATTTCTCTTCTTCAGAAACGCTTTCCTTGCCATTGCCAGTATACATTTTATATCCTCTCTACTTCGACCGTCATCAGTTATTTTGCTCCCCAAATAGCAAAACTCCTTTACTACTTTAAGCGTCCCATTTCCTAATCTAATACCCTCAGCATCACCTGATTTAATTCGACTACATTCCATTATCCTCGTTTTGCTTTAGTTGATGTTTTTCTTATACCCTCCGATCAAGACACTGTCCATTCCTCTCAACTGATCTTCCAAGTCCTCTGCTGTCTCTGACAGAATTACAATGTCATCGGCAACCTCAAAGTTTTTATTTCTTCTCCATGGATTTTAATACCTACTCCGAATGTTTCTTTCGTTTCCTTGACTGCTTGCTCAATATACAGATTGAATAACATTGGGGAGAGGCTACAACCCTGTCTCACTCCCTTCTCAACTACTGCTTCCCTTTCGTGCCACTCGACTCTTATAACAGACATCTGGTTTCTGTAGAAATTGTAAATAGCCTTTCGCTCCCTGTATTTTACCCCAGCCACCTTCAGAATTTGAAAGACAGTATTCCAGTCAAGATTGTCAAAAGCTTTCTCTAAGTCTACAAATACTACAAACGTAGGTTTTCCTTTTTTTCTAGCTTCTACGGTAAGTCATAGAGTCAGTATTGCCTCGCGTGTTCCAATATTTCTATGAAATCCAAACTGATCTCCCCGAGGTCGGTTTCTATTAGTTTTTCCATTCGTCTGTAAAGAATTCGCGTTAGTATTTTGCAGCTGTGACTTATTAAACTGATAGTTTAGTAATTTTCACGTCTGTCAACACCTGCTTTCTTTGGGATTGGAATTATTATATTCTTTTTGAAGTCTGAGGGGATTTCGCCTGTCTCACACATTTTGCTCACCTGATAGTAGAGTTTTGTCAGGAATGGCTCTCCCAAGGCCGTCAGTAGTTGTAATGGAATGTTGTCTACTCCCGGGGCCTTGTTTCGATTTAGGTCTTTCAGTGCTCTGTCAAACTCTTCACGCAGTATAATATCTCCCATTTCATCTTCATCTACATCCTCTCCATTTCTATAATATTGCCCAGAAGTACATCGCCCTTGTATAGGCACTCTATATACTCCTTCCTCATTTCTGCTTTCCCTTCTTTGCTTAGAACGGGATTTCCATCTGAACTCTTGATATTCATGCAATTGGTTCACTTTCTCCAAAGGTCTCTTTAATTTTCAGGTAGGCAGTATCTATCTTACCCCTAGTGAGCCTCTACATCCTTACATTTATCCTCTAGCCATCCCAGCTTAGCCATTTTGCACTTCCTGTCGATCTCATTTTTGAGACGTTTGTATTCCTTTTTGCCTGCTTCATTTATTGAATTTTTTATTTTCTCCTTTCATCAATTAAATCCAATATTTATTCTGTCACAAAAGGATTTCTACTAGCCCTCGTCTTTTCAACTACTTGATCCTCTGCTGCCTTCACTACTTCATCCCTCAAAGCTACCCATTCTCCTTCTACTGTATTTTTCCCGCATTCTTGTCAGTTGTTCCCTCATGCTCTCCATGAAACTCTGTACAACCTCTGGTTTAGTTCGTTTATCCAGGACCCATTTCTTTAAATTCCCACCTTTCTGCAGTTTCTTCAGTTTTAATCTACAGTTCATAACCAATAGATTGTGGTCAGAATCCACATCTGTCCCTGGAAATCTTTTACAATTTAAAACCTGTTATCTAAATCTCTGTCTTACCATTATATAATCTATCTGAATACTGCCAGTATCTCCAGGCTTCTTCCATGTATACAATATTCTTTTATAATTCTTGAACCAAATGTTAGGTATGATTAAGTTATGCTCTATGCAAAATTCTACCTGGCGGCTTCCTCTTTCAGAATTCCCCCCAATCCATATTCACCTACCAAGTCTCCTTCTCTTCATTTTCCTACTATCGAATTCCAGTCACCCATGACTATTAAATTTTCGTCTCCCTTCACTATTTGAATAATTTCTTTTATCTCATCATATATTTCTTCAATGTCTTCGTCATCTGCAAAGCTAGTTGGCATATAAACTTGTACTACAGTAGTAGGTGTGGGTTTCGTGTCTATCTTGGCTACAATAATGCGTTCACTATGCTGTTTGTAGTAGCTTACCCGCACTCCTATTTTTATTCATTATTAAACCTACTCCTGCATTACCCCAATTTAATTTTGTATTTATAACCCTGTATTCACCTGACCAACAGTCTTGTTCCTCCTGCCACCGAACTTCACTAATTCCCACTACACCTAACTTTAACCTATCCATTTCCCTTTTTAAATGTTCTAACCTACCTGTCCTATTAAGGGCTCTGACATTCCACGCTCCGATCCGTAGAACGCCAGTTTTCTTTCTCCTGATAACGACGTCTTCTTGAGTAGTCCGCGCCCGGAGATCCGAATGGGGGACTATTTTGCCTCCGGAATAGTTTACCCAAGAGGACGCCATCATCATTTAACCATACAGTAAAGCTTTAAAGCCTATAAAGTAAGCTAAATACCTAGGAAGTGCAATTACTAACAACTTAAACTGGAACGATCACACAGATAATATTGTGGGGTGGGTAAAATCAAAGGCACTTATAGGTTGCAACATGTCTACCATAGAAACTGCCTACACTACGCTTGTCTGTCGTCTGCTAGAATACTGCTGAGCGGTATGGGATCTTTGGCTAATGGGATTGAAGGAGGACATCAAAAATGTCCTTTGAAGGACGCTTGTTTTGTGTTATCGCTAGACAGGGAGAGAATTTCCCGGATATGATAACCGAGCTGGTGTGGCAATCATTTTAAAAATGGCTTTTTTTGTTGCAGTGAGACCTTTTCACAGAATTTCAATCTACAACTTTCTCCTCTGAATGTGAAAATATTTTACTGTCTCCTAACTATACAGGAAAAAATTATCATCATAAAAAATAAGATAATCAGAGTTCGTACACAAAGATTTAAATGTTCATTTTTCGCACGCGCTGTTAGAGAGTGGAACGGTGGGGAAATAGTGTGAAGGTGGTTCGAACAACCGTTTGCACTTAAGCGTGAATTACAGAGCAGTTCAAAATAATTCAAATGGCTCTGAGCACTATGGGACTTAACATCTGAGGTCATCAACTCCCTAGAACTTAGAGCTACTTAAACCTAACTAACCTAAGGACAACATACACATCCATGTCCGAGGCAGGATTCGAACCTGCGGCCGTAGTGGTCGCGCGGTTCCAGACTGAAGCGCTCGGCCACACCGGCCGGTGTAGAGTAGTGATGTAGTTGAGGTTGTAGATGTAGATGAAGATGAAACGATCCACTGCACTCAGTTTTGGAAAACGTCACGTCATGGTCTTCAGTGGTCTTGTGGTGTTCATTAAAAATCACTCTTCTGTTGCTCACAAATACTTCATTTCGTTCTACAAGGTTGATAATAACAACACTCTGGTATAGCTCAAACACCTGATGCAAGTCTTTTAATTACAGTGCACTTCGGCACATACGCGTCCCTGATCCAACGACATAATGTATTCCCTGTCGGTCACGCTTCCAAGTATTAACCGAGTTCGGCGTGGCATTACTTCTATGAATGGGTGAGAAGCAGTCCGTCCAACATGTTAAGGCCGTTGGCTACAGAGCGCTACTGCATCACTTACTCGTACCTATTATAAACTTTTCATTTTAGAAGGTTAATGCGGAACTTTTCTTTTGGCTGAAGATGTGGGCATTACACTAAGCGGCAGCTGTAATGTGTTACCAGAAGGCTTAACACAAGCCTGCATTTTTAAAATTTTTGTGAGATGATTTCTCAAAAATATGTATGTGATTGTAACGCTGATTATGAATATTACTTTCATTTTTACAAAACAAGATTCATATTTTAAGTAGTTAGGAAATTTGATCACAAATATTTAAGTAAAATGTCAATCACAATCTGTATCTTTATAATTTCTGAAACTTTCTGGCAGATTAAAACTGTGTGCCGGACCGAGACTCGAACTCGGTACCGAGTTCGAGTCTCGGTCCGGCACACAGTTTTACTCAGCCAGGAAGTTTCATATCAACGCACACTTCGCTGCAGAGCGAAAATGTCATTCTTTACAATTACTGTTCTACGCACTAAAAATACTCCCAAACTATTCTTCTAGCAACATAACGAACACTTTCTTACATTTAACTTTCAAACTTTTTCTACTCTGATTTCCTCGCAGAGCCCTCCTCTTTACTGTCCCTCTTTACCATCGAAAAATAATCGGCCATCACACATTAATTCCATCTTCCCTGGTATCTTTCCTCCATCTCCTTAATGTCGTGGCGGAAACGGTCTCCTTCCTCTTCATTGTAATGTTCCACATTTTCAGGGAAGTAGTCAACACCTAAGTCCAGGAAGTGGACCTTTGAAATCATATTACATTCCAATTTCTTGCAATTTTCCATGGCTCTGACAATGTTCTTGAAATTTAGGTGTTTTTCATTCACTAGAAATTTTGCAGTAATAGACCAAAATGCGTTACGCAGATCTTTTCTCTAACATTCCTTTATCGACATGTGAATGCGAAGACCAACAAAAATTGCAGGTTTCACCTTTTTAATTGATTAAGGGAAATTTCATAAAAAGATACAGAAAACAGTTCCATTTTACGGAAGAGCCCTTGCAACGACATCATCAAACCCCATTTGATATGTGTTGGTGGAAGTAATATTTTATTGTGGCCTACAAGCGATTCATACAACACTCCCAGGCACTAAATGTCTCTGGTTTGGACAAATCTTTACATCTCAGTGCATTTACTTTGCCCAGATATCACACTCAGATAAAAACCAAGACAATTTCGTGTACCCATGTTGCTGTCCTAATAAAGTCCCTTCAGTTAAAAATGAAATATAATGTATTGTATTATGAAAAAATGGTACTCGAAAAAAGCTGAGAATGCTTCTGAAATCAGAATAAAAATTGAGTTAAGAACGCACCTAGCTTTTTCAACCATCTGATACCAGGCTGACAGTATCTAATTATTACAGCAGCGTCACGGTAAACTACATGATCAAAAGTATGATGGTCCCCTAGGTACTGGGGTACTAGACGAAAGGGAGACACACCAGTACAAAAGGTTGGTGAGGGGGAAGGGGTTACTCTGGTTACGGAAGTATCCACGCTACGAGCACCAACAATTTCCCCACGGTAGAAACTCCGGGGTAATGCACTCACAACTACATAGAACACTGTATTGGCGCCGCAGGTACCCTTTGTGGTCAAATACAATAGAATAACCTGCAGGTTTTGTTAGCATCAGAATTTACATTGAAGCATGCATTTCTTGCGACGTTTCCATATTTTTGTCCAGCGCTTGAACTTGGACATTGCATGAGAATATTAAAGCGACAATTAGGAAGAAAATAAAAATTTGAAAAATGTTAGATGGGCTAAGAGGACTACCGAATAGTGTGAAAGCGTATTCTAAACTGCCCCTATTTTATATTACTTCATTTGTGTCTGATTATTGCCCAAAAGGACTGTGAATACGAATGGTAGATATTTAACGATGATATTTCTCGCGTTAAATAAAAATCTGACTTACATCCCATAAAATATTTGAGTACTAATCTTCTGTAGTGATCCTCATTGGAGTGTACGGTCAAGAGGGGCGCAGTCAACGAGTATACGACCGTGCGATATGTGTGGGTGAAGTGTCCGTTGCCATAGCTGATTGCTTGGGTCATTACCTTCACTACGTCGTTGAAGGAGGGAACAACCCTGATCCCCGTGTCTTTCACCAGTATCTGGAGACGGCGCGCTGGAAGTGGCTCGGCTGCTTCGTTATCGAGCGCTTTTTGTAAATGTACTTTTTTTAATCAACAGCAATATGGTGTTCGTCAAGCTCCTCTGTGGTCTTTGATTCTGGTGACCAGTCACATGAAGCCTTATTTTGTCACCGAGCGAGGTGGCGCGGTGGTTAGCACACTGGACTCGCATTCGGGAGGACGACGGTTCAATCCCGTCTCCAGCCATCCTGATTTAGGTTTTCCGTGATTTCCTTAAATCGTTTCAGGCAAATGCCGGGATGGTTCCTTTAAAAGGGCACGTCCGATATCCTTCCCACTCCTTCCCTAACCCGAGCTTGCGCTCCGTCTCTAATGACCTCGTTGTCGACGGGACGTTAAACACTAACCACCACCACCTTATTTTGTCCATTTTTCTTCCTTATTAAAAAGAAATTTAAAAAATAAAAATCAAGAAATAAAATAAAAAATAGCAGTAGGCTCTGAGTTAGTTATCTGGTTACTCAGAAATATTCCTCTTGTTTTGTTACTAATAATTATTTATTTTCTCAATTTGCAGCTCATATTACATGATGATTTTCAGTAAGGTCGTCTGAGTGTCCAAGAAAGTCGCAAGTAAATCTGATGATAAAACAAAAACAAGTGACCAGAGCTCCCCAACCCCATTCGAGGGCCCTTCGTTCGATTCCGGAGGGTCGGAGATTTTCTCAGTTCGGGGATTGGGTGTTGTGTTGTCTTTATCGTCATTTCATACTTATCCAAGAGGCAGGTCGCCGAAGCGGCGTCAACTAAAAAGATTTGCACCCGGCGACCGGTCTACTAGACGGAACCACCTAGCTACACGCACAGTGCCTAATGTGTATATGGCCACGTGCAACGCCAGCCCACTGCATCAAGCAGTAACGACTGCTGGAGAAGTTAAGTTGCAGAGTGGTTTTAATGAATCGATGTCTATCGTCCATACCTATGTCTAACTGGAGTAAGGCGCAAATCTGGCCCCGGATTCATACCGCCATTCGCAGCAGAGAGTACTTTTCAGCACAACTCCTCCGTGTTTGTCAAAATCAGGAGTTGTGAAAATTTCCGAGCTGCCGGGAGCTGACAGTTTAAGCAATTTGCGAAAATTTCCACGGCGGGAGGTGAAAAGCTCTCTCAGTTTTGAGGTGGACGGGCAGAAAGTGCGCAGCGCCCAAGTTGGTGGGCAGTGAGCGTTTCCCCGGGCGGAACAAAAGTGGGCCCCCGGTTCTGCTCTGTACAGCGGCAGCGGCGGGGCGCGCCTGCGTGTGGCATAAGCCATTACCTGAGCCTTTGTCGGCGACAGCCGGCGCGCCGGATCGCGGCCGACGAGTTCGCGCCGACTTGCTCCCAGCTAATTACAACCTGCGAAACGTTTAAGGCAGCTGACGACCAACTAGCTCCCGTCTCGTGGAAGTGGCTTCGGCAGATGTGACCTGATTTTGAATCTGGACAACCCCTCGCCAACACCGCTCGAAAAAGATTTCGCGCAGCTATTAGGTTGATGTATAAGTTCGCGACGTATTTGTATTGCGTGCTGGTATCCGTATGAGTTATACCCAGAATTCATTAAGTATAGTGGGAAAAATGTTATCAACTGGCTCGTGAACTTCTATAATAACATCCTTGAAGAAGGCCGAGTGCCTAAGATATTCAAATGATCTAAAGTATTACCAATACTCAAACCTGGGAAAACACCAGACAAGCCTGAACATTTTAGACCAATCTCTCTCCTGAGCACCTTCTTCAAACTCTTGGAGAGACTCTTGTATAATCGTGTTGGAACGACTTTGAATGATAGAATCCCCATCGAGCAGGCTGGTTTTCGACCACAACGTAACTGTTGCGACCATGTACTGGCTTTAACAACACATATCGAGATCGGTTATGAAAGGAAACTTAAAACAGCTGTTGCATTTGTAGATTTAACCGCTGCATACGATACTGTGTGGAGGCATGGTCTTCTTAGCAAGATACTTGAGATTATTACTAAGTGATATGCTCAACAATACAACCCTTGAAGTTCATCTAGAAGGAAAGAAGAGTCGAACCATTGTTTCAAACAACGGCTTACCACAAGTTTCTGTATTGGCACCATTACCCTTCAATGTGTACATAAGCGACATACCAACAACAAATTCGCGGAAGTTCTGTTATCCAGTAGACATGGGCCTGGCTGTGCATCATGAAAGTTTTGAACAGTGTGAAAGCTCCCTCAATCAAGACCTCGGAGTAACTGGTAAATATTTCAGATCTTGGAGGTTAATTCCTAACCCAATAAAGTCAGAAGTTACAGTGTTTCATTTAAACAACCAATAGGCATTCCGATCCCTTGACGTTACCTTTGCTGGTAGAAAGTTAAAGCATAACCCAAATGCAAAATATCTTGGTATTAAGTTGGATAGATCGCTTACATTCAAACCACACCTAATAGATACTGCTACTAAGATATGTACAAGAAATAATATTATTCAAATGTTCGCCAATACTAGCTGGGGAGCTGATGTACATACTCTGAAGAATTCTTCTGTAGCGCTGATATACTCTGTTGCGGAATACTGCAGCCATGTTTGGGTTAACAGCACCCACACGTCTAAAGTGGATACTCAACTAAACAATATCATGAGAACCGTAACTGGGACCACTAAATCCATCCCACTGCCTTGGCTTCCTGTTCTCTGCAGTATAGCTCCACCACATCTTAGGCGGCAAACCGCCTTAGTTAACGAATGGCGTAAAATCACCTCCAATACCAACCTTCCAATCCATCAGGACATTGCCCCAAATCTTTCCCGACTAAGATCTAGAAGACCACCATGGAGAACAGCTCAAACCCTTATGGCTACGTCTTACGATGCTATGGATTCATGGACAAATGAATGGTCTCACACTGGACTATCCAAGAACTGCAATGAAATATCACCTGGTGGAAACCTACCTGGTACAGACCTGCCAAGAAGAACTTGGGTTATATTCAATAGACTCAGAACTGGTCATGACAGAAGTGGCGAGATGCTCTGTAGATGGGGCATACGAGATTCACCACAGTGCGATTGTGGACATCCAGAGCAAACGATCCAGCACATCATTCAGGAATGCCCTAAACGTGCGTTTAAAGGATCCATTCGAGAACTTTATGCAGCCTCTCCTGCAGCCGTCGAGTGGATGGAAAACCTAGACATAGAACTTTAAGGAGACTCTATAGATTCCATATATGTGATTCCTGTTATAGCAACAGTTTCTATATGATAATTTTATCTTATCTATGACAATATACCTTATTGCAACAACCTGTGTATGCCTACTTTATCCTTAATTGAATGTCCATAAGACGAGACATTATTAATGTGTTATAACGTGTATTTATTTTATCTTTATCTGTCTGTATATATTTAAACATGAAACCATTTATACTTGAAAACCACATACGCTAAATAAATAATCCGGTTGCTATGGGTTTATTCAACGATTGTCATTTTTTATTTGTAGTTCGTTGTTGTTATCTGAGTTCACATATTGCCATTTTGTCATTTGGAAACACTGAGTGGAGCTGTGTATACTTGAAAATGGAGTGCCACCTGAAGGTATCTCAACATTTCCGACATGTTCTTCTGTTCGAGGTCAATAGAGGGTAGACAGCAGCGGAGAAATCCAGAAACATTTGCGCTGTACATGAGGATAATGCCATTGGACAGAGCACTGCAGGAAAAGGGTATTCTCGTTTTAACGAGAATCTTTTCGTCATTAGGACTCTCCACGGCCAGGAAAACCTTCGGTGTTTGATGAAGATCGTTTAAACGAATTAATCTAAAATGATCCACGGCAGTGCCGGCCGGAGTGGCCGTGCGGTTCTAGGCGCTGCAGTCTGGAACCGAGCGACCGCTACGGTCGCAGGTTCGAATCCTGTCTCGGGCACGGATGTGTCTGATGTCCTTAGGTTAGTTAGATTTAATTAGTTCTAAGTTCTAGGCGACTGATGACCTCAGAAGTTGAGTCGCGTAGTGCTCAGAGCCATTTTTGATCCACGTCAGTGTGTACCCGAGAACTGTCAAATGTGATGAACCGTGATCGTTCCACCGTCGCACGACATTTGCATGCAGTGGACAGGGTTCAAAAATCGTATGAATGGTTACCACATATTCGAAGCCCAAATCACAAAAGTCAGCGGGTGGTCATATGTGTATCTCTGCTTCGTCCTCATCTACTGGCTCGTGATCAACACCGAGCATTTCTATCCTGCACTGTTACTGGTAGTGAGAAAGTGTGTCTTTACCCTAAAATAAGGAAATGGAAGGAATGGTTGAGCCCCTAACAGAGCAGCAATGCCACGTGCAAAGATCTGCTCGCATTCACAAAAGAAAATGTTATGCACTTGATTGAACAGCGACGATGCGGTGCACTACCAAATGCTTCACCGAGATGTGGCTCTGAGCACCATGGAACTTAACATCTGATGTCATCATTCCCCTAGAACTTAGGACAACTTAAACCTAACTAACCTAAGGACAGCACACAATACCCAGTCATCACGAGGCAGAGAAAATCCCTGACCCTGCCTGGAATCGAATCCAGGAACCCGGGTCACCGACATATAACCATAGGTGCTGACATTTATTGTCAACAAGTGAGACGTCTTGCACACGCAGTCGAAGAACTGCGTGAAGTGATGCTGTTCCAAGATAACGCCCGCACGCGTTCTACTAGGATGAAAAAAAAAAAAAAAAAACGCTATACAGGAGTTGAGTTGGTAAATTATTCCGCATCCACCTGATTCACCTGATCTTGCTTCTTACGATTTTTCATATTTTCCGCACTCTACCGAACACCGTTCGAGTAACTTTCTTTCCAGTCGAAAATGGGCTCCGAACGTGGCTCGACGAGTCCTTCGCCCAAAAACCAAGTGGTTTCTACAGCTGCGGAACCGAAAATTGAGCCCAGCGTTGGCAGACAACTGTACATAGTGAAGGAGAATATACTATTGGTGACTAAAGTCTGATTTATGTGTATCTGTTCCGTTTAGTAAACTTCTAGAGCCGGCCGCTGTGGCCGAGCGGTTCTAGCCGCTTCAGTCCGGAATAGCGCTGCTGCTACGGTCGCAGATTCGAATCCTGCCTCGGGCATGGATGAGTGTTATTTCCTTAGGTTAGTTAGATTTAAGTACACTACTGGCCATTAAAATTGCTACATCAAGAAGAAATGTAGATGATAAACGGGTATTCATTGGACAAATACATTATACTAGAACTGACATGTGATTAAATTTTCAATCAGTATGGGTGCATAGATCCTGAGAAATCAGTACCCAGAACAACCACCTCTGCCAGTAATAACGCCCTTGATACGCCTGGGCATTGAGTCAAACGAAGCTTGGATGGGTTGTTGCCCATGGGGCTTCGACACGATACCACAGTTGATCAAGAGTAGTGACTGGCGTATTGTCACCAGTTGCTCGGCCACCATTCACCAGACGTTTTCAATTGGTGCCATCTGGAGAATGTCCTGGCCAGGGCAGCAGCCGAACATTTTCTGCATCCACAAAGGCCTGTACAGGACCTGCAACATGCGGTCGTGAATCATCCTGCTGAAATGTAGGGTTTCGCAAGGATCGAATGCAGGGTAGAGCCACAGGTCGTAACACATCTGAGGTGACCGAGACGTGTAACCAATGACGCCCCATACCATCACGCCGGGTGATACGCCAGCATAGCGATGATGAATACACGCTTCCAACGTGCGTTCACCGCGATGTCGCCAAACACGGATGCGACATCATGATGCTCTAAACAGAACCTGGATTCATCCGAAAACATGACGTTTTGCCATTTGTGCACCCAGGTTCGTCGTTGAGCACACCATCGCAGGCGCTCCTGTCTGTGATGCAGCGTCAAGTGTAACCGCAGCCATGGTCTCCGAGCTGATACTCCATGCTGCTTCAAACATCGTCGAACTGTTCGTGCAGATGGTTGTTGTCTTCCGAACGTCCCCATATGTTGACTCAGGGATCGAGACGTGGGTGCACGATCCGTTACAGCCATGCGGATAAGATGCCTGTCATCTCGACTGCTAGTGATACGAGGCCGTTGGGATCCAGCACGGCGTTCCGTATTACCCTGCTGAACCCACCGATTCCATATTCTGCTAACAATCATTGGATGTCGACAAACGCGAGCAGCAATGTCGCGATACGGTCAGCCGCAATCGCGATAGGCTACAATCTGACCTTTATGAAAGTCGGAAACGTGATGGTAGGCATTTCTCCTCCTTACACGAGTCATCACAACAACGTTTCACCAGGCAACGCCGGTCAACTGCTGTTTGTGTATGAGAAATCGGGTGGAAACTTTCCTCATGTCAGTACGTTGTAGGTGTCGCCACTGGCGCCAACCTTGTGTGAATGCTCTGAAAAGCTAATAATTTGCATATCACAGCATCTTCTTCCTGTCGGTTAAATTTCGCGTCTTTAGCACATCATCTTCGTGGTGTAGCAGTTTTAATGGCCTGTAGTGTAGTTTTAAGTCTAAGGGTCTGATGACCTCAGATGTTAAGTCCCATAGTGCTTAGAGCCAGTTGAAGCTTCTGGAAAACCGCTACGAACTTACACACCAACCCATCACCACTT
This sequence comes from Schistocerca gregaria, assembly GCF_023897955.1. NCBI lineage: Eukaryota > Metazoa > Arthropoda > Insecta > Orthoptera > Acrididae > Schistocerca > Schistocerca gregaria. The sequence goes on from NC_064927.1 coordinate 276,476,483, forward strand.
TACCACACAAGTAGACTTTTTTTCTAAGAACCAATGACTGGTAGTATTGACAGTATCCCTCATAGCCTTATGAGGTGGGGTTGCGTTAGAGGAAAGTGATAGACTGGTAGCGTACACTACTTCTGGTCGACACAGAACAACTTCAGTACGTCTTTTCACCCTGTCAAAACATTCCTGTGTTACTCTCGGAGTTGTACTTGGTTTTGTAATTTTTCCTGTATTGTGTAAACTGGACGCCGTTCGAACTCACTTGATGCGAGGATTAGTGGTTTTTTTATTGGTGATTTAACTGAATATAAAGATGTAACCAGCCGCTTCTTTGGATTTTCGACGCGACTTACTGTACCATTAACTGCAGGCTCATCATCAGATGGAGGTGGACCAAGTGTAGTGGGATGCTCTAGTGATGGGGCTGGAGAAAATGACGGAAAATCAGTAAACGTCAACGAAACGTTTATGAAGTGGAAATTTTACGTTTTGGGTACTTACAGTGCTCTGGACCGTGGTTTCTACAGAAAACCTTTTCCGATAATGTAATTGTCAGGTGTGTACAAGTATACATAGTATTTACCGGTAACTGCACTTTGTTTCACAGTAATCCACAGAATGTAAACAGTGGATGTAGAGACAATGAATATGTATACAATCGATATGATACTTGGCACACCATGATCTTTGGCATGAGACTCATTGTATCACATTAGAAACATTTGCAAGTACAGATAATATATTTAACTGAATCTTGCTAGCTGCAGGTGTGCCCTTACATTGGGAATGTACAAGTAATATGGATTAAAAAGGTACACGACTGATATACAAATTGTGTAATTAAAAAGTGAATGAGTTACAGAATGCCATAATTGTTACAAGACAAAGAGAATATTCTTGTGTAGATATTTATAGTTGACACTTCTGTTTGAAATAAGAGGTACTACTAGAAATGGCAATCGGAATAAAAAAGATGGATTGTTTGACTGTCAAAAAAGCTTAAACAACCATGTTTAGTAATCAACATTGGCCGTTACAGTACTCTGCTTGTCATAAATACGCTATCTGGTCAGAAGCAGCCAGACACGTGTTAGTGTTCATTAACATAGCGTGTTTACCCCCTTCGGTTTTATGATGGCTCAAACTCTGTTATAGACACATTAAATGAGCAATGTGAATAAGTGTGGAGGAACAGCAGCGCATTCTTTCTCAAGATCCGAAACCAGAGATGTTGGACGCTGGTGTCGAGAGCGAAGTCGACGTTCTTATGCATCTCAAAGGTGATCCATTGGGTTCAAGGCGAGACTCTGGAAAGACCAGTCGATTGCAGTAATGATACTGTACACAAGGCACTGCCTCACAGCTGCCGCTTTATGATGGTACTTTCTCATGCTGATATCATCGTCACCGAACTGTTCCTCTGCTGCACGCAATACACAGTGCCATGAAATTTTTTCATATCCTTCATTTAGAGTTTTCTTAAACACAATAATGGGACCACACACTGGCTACGGCAAACACTTCCACAACGTAACAGTATCTCCTGTGCACTTCACTTTTGCCTCACATATTGATGGCAAGTAACGGTCTCGAGGCAATCGCTACGCCCAAACCCTTGCATTCCTGCATTCCCGCGAAGTGTAGCGTGATTAATCACGCCCTATGACTCGTTTCTAGTCATTCAGTGTGTATGGTGGCTTCGCTCTTGACACTACCTCAAGCATCGCTTATCGTAGATTATCGAAATGTGTGGCTTACGACGAGCGGCTTTGTTACTCGGGTGATGTCCAAGGACTGGTTCACGTTCAAAGTCATTGTGCTCGCCAGACTGACCAATTCTGTTACTGCTTCTCTATTGGCAACACAATACTCCCAGCCTCCTTTTTTACTGGCATATCCGCCTCTAGTTACATGATGTGGTCAATTTCATATCATGTAGGGTGTTTGGATACCTGTGATACGTCATACACTGATGAGCCAAAACAGTATGACCACTGCTGGTGGCGCTGAAGGAGCGTGACACGGCCAGGAAAGTATACAAACGGAGCAGAGACGAATGGGGAATGATTCTAGCGACCATACAGCAGGCCTAGAAACTAGCGCGTCGGTAACGGCCAAGCTAGGCGACTGTTCACGTTGCTACTGTCACGAGCATCTATCGAAAGTGGGTGAAGACTGGTGAAACAACGAGAAAGAGACAAGATTCTGGGCGTCCCTTCAATATCATGGACCATCGTGGTCAGAGGCACTGCCGCTCTGTAAAGCGAGATATCCTTCGACCTGTGGCAGATCTAACGGCAGAGTTCCACGCTATTGGAGGCCCAAGAGTTTTGGAGTCCACTGTCTAGCGGACATTATCAAACATGGGGCTCTGTGACAGACAACATGTTGATCAACGTGGATGCTGAGTACTACGCGAACTTTATTGCTGCCAACATGCGCACCTTCAGAGCTGAATACTACTTGGCAGTTATGACATCTTGCATCAGGAAACTTTATCAGTGCTGTGTTTCGGCCCTTAACAAAACAGACAGCAATTAGACCACACAGCTGTCTCCAGCGGGTGGGTCGTCTGCTGCAACAGGTAAAAGCGTCTGCAAGCCAAACACCAAACCACGCTCGCCTCCCATGTTCGTAAACTTTCCAGACGATGACCATACAGGCCGATATGATGTCCATGTAACCTCAGGCACCAACCGCTGGCTGTTCCCGGTGTACCACAAGCAGAGCACACAGTCACGACCGCAGCGCTTTTATCACAGTTACTGTTATACCTTCACTGTGTCAAGCGTCCACAAGTAAGTGGTGACATATCTGTAGACTGCAACATAATTTATGGCGGCGCAAAAGCACGAAGCGGCAGTTCACATCGTGAGTATACTGACCCTACGCCAGCCACACCAGTAGTTGCTCATCGTGAAGCGTCCATCATCTTGGAGTTCCAACGCCGAACTTGGATTGACCTGCAGTCAGCTAGCCAAAACCTTGGATCATCACTTTCCAGAGCTTTGTGGAACTGCCAACCGTTTCCTCCTGGCTGCACAGAGACTTGGCCTCCCGATGCTATGGGCCTCTCGGACTTTGAGGTCTCAGCTCATTACTGTGATTGTGTTTAGAAACAGATTCCAATCGCGTGGTTCTTAAGACTGGGACCAGGTCATTAATTTCGCGGATTTGTCATTCTAGCCCAACAGTTAAATGTCGAGTTAAAACTGCTGGAAGTGTTTCATCAAGAAAATGACCAACGCGTTTTTTATATTATCTGTAATAAACTTGCTAGCAGCCTTGTCGCAGTGGTAACACCGGTTCCTGCCAGATCACTGAAGTTAAGTGCTGTCGGGCTTTGGCTAGCAGTTGGATGTGTGACCGTCACAAAAGCTGGCAACAGCCGGGAGAGTAGTGTGCTGACCACATGACCCTCCGTATCCAGAGCCAATGATGCCTATCGGATGAGGATGAAACGGCAGTCTGTCTGTACCGTTCGGCCTTCCCAGGTCTGTACTTAAGTTGTTGGAGGTTTGTAACCTAGGCATGTATCTTTGTATACCGAACTCAGCACCTGCGTATTAGTCACAATATCAAACTCGTGCCACAGTGGTTTGAGAAACACAGTTGTGAACTCACGTTGATGTGTTGGGCACAGAGCTCGCCTGACACGAACCCGATGGAACAAATCTGGAACGATATGGGCGTCATCTCCGGGCCTCAAAACACTTGCTCGTAATTTACGGGAATTGCATGACCTATGCGTGAACATATGGCGTCGCATACCTGGGGAAACCTACCAAGGACTTGACAAACCCATGCCAAGCAGAAAAGCTGCTGCATTGCGTTCCAAAAATGGACCCACACGTTATTAAGTAGGTGGTCACAATGGTTGTGGCTCAGAAGTTCATTAGAACGAATATTTTAGTTTAGAATACAAACTCCTGACTGTGAAGACGTAAATGAGGAATACATTCGCAGCTAGTTAAACAACGTTGCCTATGAAATGGCGATTTTAGCAGCAAAGCAATGTGCATATAGTGGACAATGCGCGTTTGGTAGCGAAAGATATCGGATATAAGGCAATTAAGGAATCCGTTATCACGCAGACCGAGCTACAGAAGTGCTATGTGTCAAACCGTCGGTACAGTCAACTGAAGTCCAGCATAGTCCTACAACAGGTAAATACATGTCTGTATTTTTAATGTTTACCTTAACTGACAACGAACAGCCGTTAAGTAATAGTAAAATCCATTATGAACCATCAACTGTTTTTTTTCTTCTAAACATATATGTACACCAGTTATGGTCGTGGACAATCTGCTCAGTGCGTAAGGTCAAAATATATCAGGTAAAAGTATATTTCACGTTCCTTTTAGGCTGATACGACCTCAAACCTACGTGAGTATTTACAATTAATAGTCAGATATAATACGGACTGTACTGTTTTATTAATTTAAAAGGAACATGAAATATACTTTTACTGATCTGTTTTCACCTTACGTCCTGTGCACATTGTCCACGACAATAATTGGTGGACATGTTTAGAAAATAAAGATTCGATGGTTCAAAATGGATTTTATTCAATTACTTCACGGCTGTTGGTTATCACTTAATCGAAACACCAAAAGTACAGAAATGCGTTCATCTGTTATTAGACCATGCAGGACCAATTTCCTTCGACTGTACCGGTGGTTTGATTCTACGGGAAATGGGAACCGTCGTCAGGAGAAAAGGGAATGAAAAACGAAAACAGAAAAATCTGGACTATTTTTTTTCCACAAAACGAACTGAAAGAAGTGTTCCGAAGTCTAGTGCGTTTCACATACGATTCTGTAATTAAGTAGTCAGTATCTGCAGAGTAACACGCAAGTAATGCAGTGCGCTATTAAATATATCATACCGAAAGTTTTGTAAGTGCCGTAAATAGCAGATACCGATAAAATATGTCTATTTTGGACTACCCGTGTTTTTTGGTTACCCCTGCAGTCTCAGTGTCTACCTTAATGTGGATAATTGGGACCTTGTTGTACCATCTAACGGCACAGCCTGTCATTTTTGCAGATGATACAAATATACGAAAAAGAAATAGCATCATCCCCCTTATTCAAAAAAAAGACAGCTAATGAAATATTCGAAAACATCAATGGTTGGTTCTGGACAAATGGATTATCATTGAATTTTGCAGGACTCAGTATAGTGTGTTCAGCACCTCTCGCACAATTCTATAAGCCACAAAAATATGTTTCTCAAACAATGTAACACAGAGTGTCGAAACAGTTAAGATTTTTGGATTTCAGCTAGATCATGACTCAATATCTGCCTAAGATTAATGAAGTGCATTTGGTTACTGCAATAGGCGATTTAGAAAGGAAGAAAATAGTTCATTCTGAATAATTCCTTTCAATTATGAGCTGCACAATTATTTTCTTAGGAAATTCTAGTTTCAGGGATAATATTTTCAGAATAGAGATGCCGTTTTTGTTATAACCACATCTATTGTAAATTCTAGATCATTCTACAGAAAAAAACTTAAAAATTTTTGACAACAACTTCACAATATACACACTCATTGATGTCCTTAGTCATTATCAACACTTCTTTTCCATAAAAATTAATGAAAAGCGCGAATACACTATGACCAAAAGTAGCCTCTACACAATCTTTAAATGGTAAACATGTTTATAGCAAGGTGTCAGATATATGGATAGACATGTATTCAGCAACCTACCAGAGCATATCAAATGTCATACACATAATGTGGGGGAGTGCAGCTCCAAATTAAAGAACTTTCTGAATTTTTCCTACTCCACTGAAGCACCTTCTTCTTTCTTCTTTTGCTGGTGCCTTGTTCCTCTGTTTTGCAGTGTCGGCATTGTTAGGAACGGATTTGGCAAGGTTAATTTTAAGTGGTGTGTGGTGCCATTCCTGCCGTCACCCTGTAACCCTCCCCCCTCCCACATTGGGATGGAATAGTGGACCCCAGCTGTCTGCGTCTAGTGTGATCCATAGAATAATGCGAACGTGTTCAGATGTCTGTGTGAGGCGGAACGTGGTGATCAGCCCAGTATTCACCTAGCGGGATGTGGAAAACCGCCTAAAAACCACGGATTCGATCCGGGGCCAGTGCACCTGCCCGAGTCTAGGAAGTAGGGCATTAGTGCTCTCGGCTAACCCGGCGGATACTCCATTGAGGGATATCTACGTAAAAACTCTTACATTTAATACTTTAGGTTAATTTATACAAATAGCACTGTAGTACAGTGACGTAAGCTAGTTTCGGTGTATTGCACTTAGACCAAATTAAATGTCTCTCGTTGACTTCTTTCTACATTCCAGAGACCAATCTCCACGAGATCCACTAAATACGACTAATGTGAGCTAAACACAAAGCGTCAGGTGACGAAGAATTTTCCTTCAAAACGTCAGAATATTTTCCTCTCGTGCTTATCATTCGGAGAAGATACTTTTTCTTCTCCTTTCCTTGGGGAACGCACTTTCACCGAGGGAGGGTGCTCTGCTCACTAAAGAGACGACGGCATAATCTGAAAAGTTATGGCTGCTTGATGCGGCGGTAAATAACTTGGTGTCGCAGGTATCAACGCCGACCAGGAAAGGGGCCCAAATTCCACTGTGCAGCGTCTTCTCTTTTATCAGCACTTTGCAAAACAGAATCCCCCCCCCCCCCCCCGCCTCTACCTGAAGGCAAAGTGATCTTACTACATGGCGTAATTTCCTTCAAGAGGAAAGTATACAACAGAGACGCACGGAACAGCAGATATTTCGATATCATTCGTTTTCTGAGAGCAATGCATGTGAACTGAATACCAAATGTGTCTGCGAAACGCATCATAAATAGGAAAAAAGGCGAGTTATTGGCTACATTACGTTTTCTATTCACAATTTTGGCGGTCATTGGAACAATCTACCAAACATGTATACATGAAGAAGACGAAAACATGCACACAACAAAAAGACAACACATTTCCATGCCTAATACGGTGTAGCAAAACCGTCGGGATTCAAAACAGGTTCAAGTCGTCTCTGACGGGATCAATACAAGTCCGGTATGGGTTTCATGGCCGTTGGTGAGGAGGCTTGCGTGCCTCAACGATACAGATAGCCATACAGTAGGTGCAACCACAACGGAGGGGTATCTGTTGAGAGGCCAGACAACCGTGTGGTTCCTGAAGAGGGGCAGCAGCCCTTTTAAGTAGTTGCAGGGGCAACAGTCTGGATGATTGAGTGATCTGGCCTTGTAACAATAACCACAACGGCCTTGCTGTGCTAGTACTGCGAACGGCTGAAAGCAAGGGGAAACTACGGCCGTAATTTTTCCCGAGGGCATGCAGCTTTACTGTATGGTTAAATGATGATGGCGTCCTCTTGGGTAAAATATTCCGGAGGTAAAATAGTCCCCCATTCGGATCTTCCGGCGGGGACTACTCAGGAGGACGTCGTTATCAGGAGAAAGAAAACTGGCATTCTACGGTTCGGAGTGTGGAATGTCAGGTCCCTTAATCGGGCACGTAGGTTAGAAAATTTAAAAAGGGAAGTGGATAGGTTAAAGTTAGGCGTAGTGGGAATTAGTGAGGGTCGGTGGCAGGAGGAACAAGACTTTTGGTCAGGTGAATACAGGGTTATAAATACAAAATCAAATTGGGGTAATGCAGGAGTAGGTTTAATAATGAATAAAAAATAGGAGTGCAGGCAAGCTACTACAAACAGCATAGTGAACGCATTATTGTGGCCAAGATAGACACGAAGCTCACGCCTACTACAGTAGTACAAGTTTATATGCCAACTAGCTCTGCAGATGATGAAGAAATTGATGAAATATATGATGAGATAAAAGAAATTCTTCAGATAGTGAAGGGAGATGCAATTTAATAGTCATGGGTGACTGGAATTCGACAGTAGGAAAAGGAAGAGAAGGTGACGTAGTAGGTGAATATGGATTGGGGCTAAGAAATGCAAGAGGCAGTCGCCTGGTAGAATTTTGCACAGAGCATAACTTAATCATAGCTAACACTTGGTTCAAGAATCATGAAAGAAGGTTGTATACATGGAAGAACCCTGGAGATATTAGAAGCTTTCAGATACATTATATAATGTTAAGACAGAGATTTAGGAACCAGGTTTTAAATTGTAAGACATTTGGTGAGTGTGGAGGCTAGGGAGACGTGACGTTGAAGGACGATGGAGAGTGAATCCGTATGAGCGAATTACAGCGATGGACTCGTGGGTGTGAGAGAGTTACAGTTACGGAAGCTTGTGGGAGTTTGAGATGAGTTATGTGTTAAAAAAAAAGCGCGAATATGTTCGCATGATAAATTTTTCGTTTCTTAAAGGTGTAAATGGATCCTAGCGAAGGCTTGACATACGTTACGTACCGAGAATAATGGAGGTGTAACCCTTGTGCGCAATTTCTGGTTAAGCCAACTCACAAGGAAAATTATAAATTTAAAAATTACAGGGTCGCCACCAGCCGAAGCCGTTCCTAACAGTTAACAAAAGACCGAACTGGAAATTATCAATTAAATTAAATTAAGAATTTAACTATAAGAATGCAATTTTTTTAAAGACACTAACAAGATGTCAGCATTGTATGTCGTATATCAGTGAGCTTGTTTAATTAAATTGATTTTTCCTTCCCTTTTTGTTCATCACACGCAAGCAGATTGACTAAAAAATCAGGGAATAGAAAATTAATTTGAAAACTGGCATCAACGAGAAAGATAAAGGACGCAGAGTTCATCTTTTACGCAGCTCATTTATTTCATTACTGAATTTGATACACGTCCTACGAATGCACCTGATTGGTACCTCAATGAAAAATTTAACTAAATAATTCGCCAAAAAACGGAAGAATAGCGCAATTAAAAAAAGGAAAGACACACAAAAGGGAAATGGAACAGAATAATTCAATCATTCCACCCGCATACCCACGACAGAAATAGTTCAGAGAGATACCTATGACCATAATGCTCATGCACTAGCTTGGAAAAAATTTATCCGATTCGCAAGGTTTGCATAGTAGATATACGACATGGAATCCGCGCCTGCCCCTTAGGAACGGCCGAACTTCAGCACGTAGTAAACTTGATTACGAGTTAACTGTTCAGTAATTAGACATTAAACCAGGCACAAATGTAAGGCATTTTAACGTGCAATAGCAGCATGATTTTGCCACCACGAAATAAAAATAGCTCGGCAAGGCAGAAACCCTCTCTAGGAGCTACGAACTGTACTCACCAACCGCTAGCTGCAGAGTGTCCTTTCTCCACCGAGCTTCGCCTAACTACCGGTGCAACGGAAGCTACCAGACGAGTAAGCTTCCGCCACCAACCTGACAGACAAACCAACCTCACACTGAATGGGGTAAACCTCTCTGTCTAGTACTGGGATACTAAGTTGGTCATACTGTGCTACCCTCCAAACGAGAAGCAAACACTCCTGCCCCTAGCAGACGACAGCGAACTCAGCGTCCCCCACAAAACAAACCCGAATCCACTCATTCAGTCACATTCACGCACACATAGGGTAAGGTGAAGGGAAAAACGTAATAAATAAAGGTCATGATTTCCTATGGAACACAAAAAAATTAAACATAGTATCATTTAAAGCCTTAGTTTGTTCGCTCAGTTTTTCTGGGAGAGTTAATAAATTAAAAACGTAATAAATAAAGGTCATGAGTTCCTATGGAACACAAAAAAATTAAACATAGTATCATTTAATAAGCCTTAGTTTGTTTGCTCAGTTTTTCTGGGAGAGTTAATAAATTAAACCGCAATCAGGCGGTCGACAGAATAGGATGCAGAGAAACCAGTGAGAGAAGCGTCTTATGAACGACTCCACAGAGACGTTTCAAGATTTGTGCATGTTAATATCGGCGACGTTGTAAAAATTCGTGTAAGTGGCCAATCTGATTAGAACCATTGTTTATTCTGAATGAGAATGAAATAGAACTACTTACTTGCTTCGGTTCATGAACTGCACTAAACTAAAGTTAAATTGCATAGTAACATTATTTTATATACAATGGATAGCCAAAGTTCCCCATTTCGGGAAGCAAAGAGGAAACTGGGTGATAGATACATGGCAAGAATAATTTCCTCTGTGATTCTGTTGTAACTCCTACTTAATTTGTCCGATTGACGTATTTTTTAAGTAATTTAAGTTAGGGTCGAGTTACAATATGAATAGTAGTGACTTATTATATGGTGAAATTTGTTCTATGGGCCACATCATCGGGAGCTATAAAGGTCTGACAGGCAGTTTCAAACTTGTGTAAACACCGCAAGCCGCACTGTTTCCACTCATTCAAGGAAATTTCGGTGCTTACGATCGCCGCTCCGACGTAGTCGGAAAGACTTGGTGCAATTTGATTTATTTAACACTAAAGACCACAACTTATCTAATTTTAGGCCTTGTTTTTGTCTGTAAAGACCAACGGCCTTGCCGCAGTGGTAACACCGGTTCCCGTCAGATCACCGAAGTTAAGCACCGACGGGTTGGGCTAGCACTTGGATGGGTCACCATCTGATCTGCTGAGCGCTGTTCGCCAGCGCGATGCACTGAGTCCCTGAGAGGTAAACCGAGGAACTACTTGATTCAGAAGTAGCGGCTCCGATCTCGGAAACTGACACAGGGCCGGGAGAGCGGTGTGCTCACCACGTGCTCCTCCATAACCGCGTCCAGCGACGCCCGTGGGCTGAGGATGACACGGCGGCCGGTCGGTGCCCTGGACCTTCATAGCCTGTTCGGGAGCAGTATAGTTTAATTTTTTTCTAAAGTTTTTTTTTTGCTTTTTAATTTCTACCGTTTCTATGCAAACATTGATAAAGCCAACCTATCGGAGAAAAGAATTTGTTCACCAGTCCCAGGGAATGCTCTGCATGGATACGTATGAACAGTTCTGCTAGCTGTTACCTGAGACTTTACGGGTTAGTGCTGATAAAACAAAATTCATCAAGGGCGCAAATACCAGTCGTGAAAGTTTGTATTGTATGATTATTGTCCCAGTTTTTCGATTTCCAGAATTATCCTCTATTTGCACCACATTCACAAGACTGACTTTATGGGGTATGGACGTCGCTGGCACTGCCGAACAGTTCTAGGATTCGATTCGCGGTGCCCACCTCGAACTTCTGTGAGCTCTCAACCTCGTGAATACAGATTGGAAGCTGTTTGAGCATACAATTAATGAAACTGATTCGAAAAGTCTCTGAAGTGATAAATCCACTGATTTTTACAAAACAGAAGGCCACAAAAAATTACATATTTTCTCACAGATTCAGCCTTCAATGAGGCATGTAGTCGATAATTTTGTTATTTATTCTTTTCAAAAAAAATGGTTCAAATGGCTCTGAGCACTATGGGACTCAACTGCTGTGGTTATCAGTCCCCTACAACTTAGAACTACTTAAACCTAACTAACCTAAGGACATCACACACATCCATGCCCGAGGCATGATTCGAACCTGCGACCGTAGCAGTCGCACGGTTCCGGACTGTGCGCCTAGAACCGCGAGACCACCGCGGCCGGCTATTCTTTTCACGGGCTTCGTAGGAACAATCTCTTCAAACTTACTTGGACATGTAAAATTACTTACACAGTTCAAGGACTGGTGAGAGAAAAATTAAAAGAAAACTCACGCGAAAAATAAAGCAATATAATGAAAGGCGAGAAATTTCTGTATAGACTATAAAATGTATACTACAAGGAAAGTCTGGGGTTTACCATTTAAGTTTTCATACTTAAAATGTATCCCTCACAATTCCTTTCTGTGCGTTGGCTGAAAGGCATCATCCAAGTGCAAATTGTTTTCTGAATAGTGTTCTCTATCTGAATGCAACATGTCCTTTTGAATCATTGCTTGGTGGTAATCACAAATCTCACTACCGCATCAATGTGCGGATATTTTAGAATTAGAAACCTAACACATTGAATAAATACCTGCACCATTTACATGAGATGATACCGCAGATAATTCCTTCTGTACTAAGAACACACAGACTTGACCCAAAATATGATGCAGTGGTACAATTAAGCGTGAAACTCAACAATGCAAATAACGTTTCTAGTTTCAGTGACTGCAGCAGAGGAATTTATTCTTAAAGTGAAGACGGTTGCAGTTTTTGTTTAAAATTGTAACTACGATGTGTATTCAAATACAGAGACACGTAAACAGGCAGGGTACGGCGCTGCGGTTGTCAATGCCCATATACGACAGTTGTTAGAGAGATTACTACTGCTAAAATGGTAGAATGTCAAGATCTAAGTGAGTTTGAAGGTGGTGTTAGAGTAGGCGCACGAGCGATGGGACACAGAATCTCCGAGGCAGCGATGAAGCGAGGATTTTCCCGTACGACCATTTCACGAGTGCACCGTGAACGTCAGGAATCCGGTAAATTATTAAATCTCCGACATCTCTGCAGCCGGAAAGAACGCGACCGACGACGACTTAAGACAATCGTTCGTCGTGATAGAAGTGCAACCCTTCCGCAAATTGCTGCAGCCTTCAATTCTGGAGCATCAACAATTGTCAGCGTACGAACCATTCAACGAAACATCATCGATATGGGCTTTCAGAGCCGAAGGCCCACACTTGTACCCTTGATGATTGCACGACACAAAGCATTACGCCTCGCCTGGGCCCATCAACACCAACATTGGAATGTTGATGATGGAAAACTTGGCGCCTGGTCGGAGAAGTCTCGTTCCAAACTGTATCGAGAGGATGGACGTAAACGGGTGTGGAGACAACTTCATGAATCCATGGAGCCTACATGTCAGCAGGGGACTGTTCAAGCTGGTGGAGGCTCTATAATGGTTTGCGACGTGTGCAGTTGGAGTAATATGGGACACCTGATACGTCTAGGTACGACTCTGACTGGTGACATGTACATAAGAATCCGGTATGATAACCTGCATCCATTCGCTTTCATTATGCATTCCGACTGACTTATACAATCCCAGCAGGACAGAGTTTAAACACTTCCGCTGGCCACCAAACTCCCCAGACATGAATATTATTGAGAATATATGGGATGCCTTTCAACGTGCTCTTCAGATGAGATCTCCACCCCCTCGTACTCTTACGGATTTATGGACAGCCCTGCAGGATTCATGGTTTCAATTTCCTCCAGCTCTACGTCAGACAGTGGTCGAGTCCACGCCAGGTCGCGTCGCAGCACTTCAGCGTACTCACGGGGGACCTACACAAATTAGGCAGGTGTACCAGTTACTTTGATTCTTCAGCGTATATCCTCAGTCGTAAGAATTTAAAAGATTTGACTCCGCTGCAAAGTTCATCATTCCGTTTTTCCTTTAGATATTTTGATGCAGTCCTGCACAATTTCCTCTCTCAAACGCCTCTACAGTCAGAGGAGCATCTACACCAAAATCCCTCAATTATCTGTTGCATACACTCCAATCTCTGTCTTATCCTACAGTTTTTGCCCTCCCCTGCACTCTCTAGCACTATGGAAGTTATTCGCTGACTTCTTAACGCACTCCTATCACCGTATCCTTTCTTCTAGTATACACATTCTTTTCCTTGACGATTTTGCCGAGAAACTCAAAATTTCTTATCTTGCTAATGATACCTACATATCATCGCTTTTGTATGAGTTGTGTGTCTGGGTAGATACGGATTTTGTTTTATTACAGTCAGGTGACAATCTGTCCTCTGTTCAAATAATTCAAATGGCTCTGAGCACTATGGGACTTAACATCTGAGGTCATAAGTCCCCTGGAACTTAGAACTACTTAAACCTAACTAACCTAAGGACATCACACACATCCATGCCCGAGACAGGATTCGAACGTGCGAGCGTAGCGGTCGCGCGGTTCCAGACTAAAGCGCCTAGAACCGCTCGGTCACACCGGCAGGCTCAAAAAATGTCACCAAAATGAAAGTGGTGTAGTATACATTTACTGGATGAACGAAGTCTAGTCACCAATAAAAGATACGCGAAATTAGCCAGTGTAGGAACTCTGTAGCAGGTCCAGCTGCTTGTGAAGACGATGACAGGGGTCTACAGTCCCCAGGATCTCAGGCGCGTGGTTGTAACGCCGTGACAGGGTATGCCAGAGAATGGCTGATGCCAGCGGGTCCCAGCGGAACCCTGGAGATAATGTCTGCCGTGTCGCCACCATCGATTGCTCGGCCAGTGTCAGCTGGAGGAAGGACGCGACACCACAATGGACCAGAATGGCGGTACGTCATCCCAGTACAACAGCTAGTAGAAGCCCGGAGCACTACCTGATCGTGTTCAGCGAGTAAGTCCCGCCATTGTCTTCCAGCTACCAGGCTTATATGTACAGCCGACGCGACACGACAGTCATCGATTTCCGCTCAGTAAAGATAAACAAACAAAAAGAACAGGACGGTCGACGGTGGTCTCCACTTTGGATAATGTTACTTTAACGACGTCACGGGGAACCTGAATGCAAGTGTCCCTAGACAACAAATCTTTTTTTCCACTCTCTACTGCAAATGTAGTTAATTTGGAAACACATTCTGACGTATATCAATCATATAGCACTAAACGTGACAGTAGTCAATCAGCTAACGTCTAAAGGTCGCTGATGATCTGCACTTTGGGCAGCGGTGTTGTGACGACGCCATGGGTACTCTGTATGTATTTGTTTGTAGGAAAATGTTTTTCTTTTCAGATGCGTTCCGTAGGCGTAGATAATTTGCAAATAAAGCTTTGATGTACATCATTAGAATTCCGCTAAGCTTGACAGTCAATTAATCAACCGGCGTCTACAGCAGAATCAGATAATTAGCCGTTTCAGATGCATTAGTTCAAAATGACAACCAGTTTCGTGCAATGCAAGGGTAGAAAACTTTTTTGTTGCAATAATAGTGAAGATTTACCGTTCAACTTTAAGTATGAAGCGGATACGATCGGATTAGTCAGAATGAAAACTCAGTTGTTGCACCAGATAAGTACAAAATAACCAAAAACGGAGGAGTCAAAGGAAAAAAAGATATATACACTCCTGGAAATTGAAATAAGAACACCGTGAATTCATTGTCGCAGGAAGGGGAAACTTTATTGACACATTCCTGGGGTCAGATACATCACATGATCACACTGACAGAACCACAGGCACATAGACACAGGCAACAGAGCATGCACAATGTCGGCACTAGTACAGTGTATATCCACCTTTCGCAGCAATGCGGGCTGCTATTATCCCATGGAGACGATCGTAGAGATGCTGGATGTAGTCCTGTGGAACGGCTTGCCATGCCATTTCCATCTGGCGCCTCAGTTGGACCAGCGTTCGTGCTGGACGTGCAGACTGCGTGAGACGACGCTTCATCCAGTCCCAAACATGCTCAATGGGGGACAGATCCGGAGATCTTGCTGGCCAGGGTAGTTGACTTACACCTTCTAGAGCACGTTGGGTGGAATGGGATACATGCGGACGTGCATTGTCCTGTTGGAACAGCAAGTTCCCTTGCCGGTCTAGGAATGGTAGAACGATGGGTTCGATGACGGTATGGATGTACCGTGCACTATTCAGTGTCCCCTCGACGATCACCAGAGGTGTACGGCCAGTGTAGGAGATCGCTCCCCACACCATGATGGCGGGTGTTGGCCCTGTGTGCCTCGGTCGTATGCAGTCCTGATTGTGGCGCTCACCTGCACGGCGCCAAACACGCATACGACCATCATTGGCACCAAGGCAGAAGCGACTCTCATCGCTGAAGACGACACGTCTCCATTCGTCCCTCCATTCACGCCTGTCGCGACACCACTGGAGGCGGGCTGCACGATGTTGGGGCGTGAGCGGAAGACGGCCTAACGGTGTGCGGGACCGTAGCCCAGCTTCATGGAGACGGTTGCGAATGGTCATCGCCGATACCCCAGGAGCAACAGTGTCCCTAATTTGCTGGGAAGTGGCGGTGCGGTCCCCTACGGCACTGCGTAGGATCCTACGGTCTTGGCGTGCATCCGTGGGTCGCTGCAGTCCGGTTCCAGGTCGACGGGCAATTGCACCTTCCGCCGACCACTGGCGACAACATCGATGTACTGTGGAGACCTCACGCCCCACGTGTTGAGCAATTCGGCGGTACGTCCAACCGGCCTCCCGCATGCCCACTATACGCCCTCGCTCAAAGTCCGTCAACTGCACATACGGTTCACGTCCACGCTGTCGCGGCATGATACCAGTGTTAAAGACTGCGATGGAGCTCCGTATGCCACGGCAAACTGGCTGACACTGACGGCGGCGGTGCACAAATGCTGCGCAGCTAGCGCCATTCGACGGCCAACACCGCGGTTCCTGGTGTGTCCGCTGTGCCGTGCGTGTGATCATTGCTTGTACAGCCCTCTCGCAGTGTCCGGAGCAAGTATGGTGGGTCTGACACACCGGTGTCAATGTGTTCTTTTTTCCATTTCCAGGAGTGTATATACCCTTCGCTGCTGGTGCTGACATCTGTTTACTGTCGGTGATTATTGCACGTTGACCTCGAACATAGGAGGTAATCACATTAATATGACTGGAGCACGTATTTTTCGCCCGGTCGCGCAGAATCTCGTAGCGACATCGCGCACCTTGGGTCAGGAAATGGGAATGTTTGCAACACGGCATTTATCCTCACGAGCAGGGCAAGTACTTTGGAGCAGAAAGTAGTGTTGACACGGCGATCAATGTTGCGACTCCCCTTGAACTGGCAGTGTGGACAAGAACGCAACAGTGGGGCACACAGTGACAACGCTAATGATCCACGCTCTGCTCTGGTATGACTACGAAAAGCGGTGTAATCTGTCTGCCTAGGTAACTAAGCCACCGCCACCTCCGCGTCCCACCAGGGGGCATGTGCGCTCTCCACCACGCCTAGTTCACGGCATTCCGCATAAGCCAGATCTCTGTCGATTACCACAGATAACTGCAGGATGGCCATCCATCCACATCTACATCTAGGTGGTTACTCTGCGATTCACACTTAAGTGCATGTGTTCCATACTACATCTCTGCCATTCCACTCTCGAATGCCGCGTGGGAAAAAGGAACACCTAAATCTTTCCGTTCGAGCTCCGATTTCTCTTATTTTATTATGATGATCATTTCTCCCTGCGTAGGTGGGTGTCAACTAAATATTTTCGCATTCGGAAGAGAAAGTTGGTGAATGAAATTTCGTAAATAGATCTCGCCGCAAAGAAAACCGCCTTTGTTTCAGTGACTGCCACCCCAACTCGCGTATCATATCAGTGACACTCTCACACCTATTGTGCGATAACACGAAACGAGCTGCTGCTCTTTGCACTTTGTCGAAGTCCTCCGTCAATCCTACCTGGTAAGGATCCCACAGCGCTCAGCGGTATTCCAGCAGGGGACGGACAAGTGTAATGTAGGGTGTCTCTTTAGCGAGTTTGTCGCATCTTCTAAGTGTTCTGCCAACAAAGCGCAGTCTTTGTTTCGCCTTCCCCACTATATATCTATGTGGTATTTCCAATCTAAGTTGCTAGTAATTGTAATTCCTAGGTATTTAGTCGAACTGACAGCCCTTAGATATGTACGATTTATCGTATATCCAAAAGTTCTCGGATTTCTTTTAGTACCTATGCGGATGCCCTCGCACTTTTCTTTGTTTATTAACAATTGCCACTTTTCACAGCATACAGAAATTTTCTCTAGATCATTTTGTAATTGGAACTGATAGTTTTATGATTTTACAGGACGGTAAATTACAGCGTCATCTACGAACAATCTAAGGGGGCTGCTCAGATTATCACCTAGATCATTTATATAAATCAGAACAGCAAAGGGTCTATGACACTACCTTGATTAACGCCAGATATCACTTCTGTTCTACTCTATGATTTACCGTCTATCGCTACGAACGGTGACCTCTGTCAGAGGAAATCGTGAATCCAGTCACACAACTGAGACGATACTCCATATGCGCGCAATTTGATTAATCGTCACTTGTGAGGAACGTTATCAAAAGTCTTCTGGAAATCTAGGAATATGGAATCGATCTGAGATCTCTTGTCAACAGCACTCATTACTTCATGGGAATAATTTTTTGAATCCGTGTTGGTTATGTATCAATGAAGCATTTCCTTCAAGGTGATTCATAATGTTAGAGTGCAGTACATGCTCCAAAATCAAACTGCAAAATGAGGTCAGTAATATGGATCCAAGGACAAATGATGTCATTTATGTAGCACGTGGATGCTAACAGCATTTGTCCAAGTTGAATATGACTTTGACTGGATGTGCGATATTCTGTTCTATCAACTTACATGCGCAAGAAGGAAGTCGCTCTGATTTGGTGGAAGATGGTATAGCAGTTTGCTGTTTACGTCTACAGAATTCACAGGCAAAGAGGAATTTCTGAGATGCAGTCACTGGCGCTTGTTGAACTTATACTATGTGATCAAAAGTATCCGGACACCCCGAAAAACATACGTTTCTCATATTAGATGCATTGTGCTGCCACCTACTACCAGGTACTTCATATAAGCGACCTCAGTAGTCATTAGACATCGTAAGAGAACAGAATGGGGCGCTTCGCGGAACTCACGGGCTTCGAACGTGGTCAGGACATTGGATTTCACTTTTGCATACGTCTGTATGTGAGATTTACACACTCCTAAACATTCCTAGATCCACTGTTTCCGATGTGATAGTGAAGTGGAAACGTGACGGGAAACGTACAGCATAAAAGCGTACAGGTCTGCTTCGTGTGTTGAATGACAGAGACCGCCGGCGGTTGAAGAGGGTCGTAATGTGTAATAGGCAGACATCTATCCAGACCATCACACAGGAATCCCACACTGCTTGAGGATCCACTACAGGTACTAAGACAGTTGGGTGGGCCGAGCGGCTGCTCATAAGCCTCACATCACGCCGGTAAATACGAAACGACGCCTCACTTGGTGTAAAGAGCGTAAACCTTACGACTGAACACAGGAAAAACGTTGTGTGGAGTGACGAATGACGGTACACAATGTGGCGATCCGATTGCAGCGCATGGGAATGGCGAATGCCCCGTGAACGTCATCTGCCAGCGTACGTAGCGCCAACAGTAGAATTCGGAGGCGGTGGTGTTATGGTGTGGTCATATTTTTCATGGAGGGGGCTTGCATCCCTTGTTGTTTTGCGTGGCAGTATCACAGCACAGGCCTACAATGATGTTTTAACCACCTTCTTGCTTCCCACTGTTGAAGAGAAATTCAGGGATGGCGAATGCATGTTTCAACACTGTAATAATGCATGGCCTGTGCTGAAGTGGTTACACGACACTTAACATTCCTGTAATGGACTGGCCTGCACCGAGTCCTGACCTGAATCCTATAGAGCACCTTTGGAATGTTTTGGAACGGCGACTTCGTGCCATGCCTCACCGACCTACGTTGATACTTCTCCTCAGTGCACCACTCCATGAAGAATGGGATACCATTACCCGAAACCTTCCAGCACTTGACTGAACGTATGCCTGCGAGAGTGGAAGCTGCCATTAAGGTTAAGGGTGGGCCAACACCTTACTGAATTCCAGCATTACCGATGGAGGGCGCTACATACTTGTATGGACGACCTTCGAGTGTAGACTGTATAGAGAGTTATTTGAAGCTATCCACTATGACGTAGGGTTCTTTAAACTATGTGTGTTGTATTGTTTTAGGTTTTGGCAAACCCCAGCTTTATTGAAAGTGGTTAACTGTTCCAACTAGTCTAATTTACATTGCTAAAATTGTTTATGCCATAGTTATTAGAGTGGTTTGTCTAGGTCTGTTGATAATTTATGCATATTACTTATGCTTGGTATATGTAATATATTTGAGACTCAGGATTTATGGATTTTGCAAGTTCAGTTTCAATATCTACTGACTAATTTAAGGCATGTGGCTATTGTTTGAATTCTGTTTATACATTTTGTTATGGAACTAGGCTGTGTTAACACAGCTTAAAAATTATGCTACACACAACAATATATTGCCTTGGCTGAGATTTGCCCTCTACCTAATTTCATGTTTGGTACTTCGTTCCTAATCTCGACCCATTTAAGAAGACAAATCCTACCTATTTATGAGAGTTCAAATAGTCTTCGTTTGGTTTACACAATGGTTATATTTCTCATTGATTTTATTGTGACTCATTGCCTGTTGTGATCTCGTGTTTTTTATATGTGTTAACTGAACTAGTGACAAAATGTTTATTCATGGTTGATGTGTATTATAGTGAAATATTTGTTATTTGAAATGTTTTTCTGCCCTAGTAGTACCTGAATTCATAGCATGGTTTATTGAATTTACTTTAAGACAGTACCATCTGAGTGAGGTGAATCCCTATATAAGGTCACAATTCGAAATTTCAGATTACTAATCATCAAGTTTGAAATATTGAAGCTCCTCGCTTGTTTCACATAGATTCATTAGGAGTGTCACCAAATTGTTTTTTCAGACGAGACCCGTGCAGTGTACAGCATGACAATATAGAAATTAGTGTTTCGAGGATCTGACGAGAATGAATGCCGCCAGAGTGCATTTGTAATCACCAAGTCGGCTCTGCACCCATCATGATGGTGTGGAGGGGCCACTGAAAACACGGCACAATTGTCTCTGATTTTCACAGCTAGTAATTTGAAAAGAAGCCGTTACATTTCTGACGTAGGAAGGTTGACGGCAGTGTCCTTTCTTCAAGGTCTCTGTGACGTTATCTTTCAACAAGATAATGCAACAACACATGTTGCCCACATTTTCCTAAATCGCTTTGCTGGGGAAGGTGTTTTACTGCTGTCGTAACCGGCTTGATTTCCTGGTCTCTCAGTGAGATTGGTTGCCACCACTTGCCATCCACTTTGGCTGATGCACTGTGACACAGAGTTGAAGCAGCTTGGAATGAGGTACCCCTACCTGTAATCGAAGTTCTGCTTCATAGGATGCCCAGTCTGGCAAGAGCCATTGTTGCTGCCAGAAATGCCAGCTGTAGTGTCGCTATCTAGTCGTTGAGGAAAGGTCTTTTGCGAAAGGTAATAAGTGTTTTGCAAAAGTAATGTGAAGTAGTGAGGTGTGTTGACTTGTGGGTCACAAGAACAGTCATACAAGGGAATTACAGGACGTGGGTAGCCAAACACAGCAGTAAACTACACTGTGCAGCAGTGACCATATAGCAAGCGGATCGATGTCACCAAACAATGGAAAGTATGGGAGACGTGAAAGTGTGAGTGACGTGACTGTGTGCCGGATTTTAGTGAGACGTGCACCAGAGGCGTAGAAATACACTACTGGCCATTGTAATTGCTACACCAAGAAGAAATGCAGATGATAACCGGGTATTCATTGGACAAATATATTATACTAGAACTAACATGTGATTACATTTTCACGCAATTTGGGCGCATAGATCCTGAGAAATCAGTATCCAGAACAACCACTTCTCGTGATGACTGGGTGTTGTGTGATGTCCTTAGGTTAGGTTAGGTTTAAGTAGTTCTAAGTTCTAGGGGACTGATGACCATAGATGTTAAGTCCCATAGTGCTCAGAGCCATTTGAACCATAGCCAACCACCCCTGATCGTAATAACGGCCTTCATACGCCTGGGCATTGAGTCAAACAGAGCTTGGATTACGTGTACAGGTACAGCTGCCCATGCAGCTTCAACACGATACCACAGTTCAAAATGGTTCAAATGGCTCTGAGCACTATGGGACTCAACTGCTGTGGTCATTAGTCCCCTAGAACTTAGAACTACTTAAACCCAACTAACCCAAGGACATCACACACATCCATGCCCGAGGCAGGATTCGAAACTGCGACCGTAGCAGCCGCACGGTTCCGGACTGCGCGCCTAGAACCGTGGGACCACCGCGGCCGGCGATACCACAGTTCATCAAGAGTAGTGACTGGCTTATTGTGACGAGCCAGTTGCTCGACCACCATTGACCAGACGTTTTCAATTCGTGAGAGATCTGGAGAATGTGCTGGCTGGGGCAGCAGTCGAACATTTTCTGTATCCAGACAGGTCCGTACAGGACCTGCAATATGCGGTCGTGAATTATCCTGCTGAAATGTAGGGTTTCGAAGGGATCGAATGAAGGGTAGAGCCACGGGTCGTAACACATCTTAAATGTAACGTCCATTGTTCAAAGCACCGTCAATACGAACAAGAGGTGACCGAGACGTGTAACCAATGGCACCCCATACCATCACGCCGGGTGATACGTCTGTATGGCGATGACGAATACGCGCTTCCAATGTGCGTTCATCGCGATGTCGCCAAACACGGATGCGACTATCATGATGCTGTAAACAGAACCTGGATTCATCCGAAAAAATGACTTTTGCCATTAGTGTACACAGGTTCGTCGTTGTGTACACCATCTCAGGCGCTCCTGTCTGTGATGGAGCGTCAAGGGTAACCGCAGCCATGGTCTCCGAGTTGGTAGTCCATGCTGCTGCAAACGTCGTCGAACTGTTCGTGCAGATGGTTGTTGTCTTGCAAACGTTCCCATCTGGACTCAAGGATCGAGACGTGACTGCACGACCCGTTACGGCCATGCGGATAAGATGCCTGTCATCTCGACTGCTCGTGATACGAGGCCGTTGGGATCCAGCACGGCGTTCCGTATTACCCTCCTGAACCCAGCGATTCCATATTCTGCTAACATGCAGTGGATCTCGACCAACGCGAGCAGCAATGTCGCGATACGATAAACCGCAATCGCGATAGGCTCCAATCCGACCTTTATCAAAGTCGGAAACTTGATGGTATGCATTTCTCCTCCTTACACGAGGCGTCACAACAATGTTTCACCAGGCAACGCCTGTTAACTGTCGTTTGTGTATGAGAAATCGGTTGGAATCTTTTCTCATGTCAGCACGTTGTAGGTGTCGTCACCGGTGCCAACCTTGTGTGAATGCTCTGAAAAGCTAATCATTTGCATATCACATCGTCTTCTTCCTCTTGGTTAAATTTCGCGTCTTTAGCACGTCATTTACGAGGGGTAGCAATTTTAATGGGCAGTAGTGTAAGTATGATTTTGAGACAGGGGCGCTTATCCTCGCCCGAGAGCAACACCACCACTACGACGCCAGAGCTACGCTGGACAGCGAGACGACTGCGCATCGCCAGCAGCGCCATGTGTTCGAGACTGAGCTCCACTTGATGCCAGCGCTAAGTGCTTCACAGGGCTTGGTGGCAGAGCCCTGGCGACCTGTCCTCTGTACCTGCTGCCACTGACACTGAGTTCCTAGTGGGACCTGACATTTGAGAGCTAGCCGCAGCCGCAGTCGAACCCCACACACAGCCATCTCCATGGCCCACTATGGTGATATTTGTGGAGAAAGGGGCCGTCATGGTTGCAAGCCGCAGAGGTAAGTAAGCGCCGCTGACGTCAATGGCCTTGGCTTCCAAAGGCCACCGGCATACCATGCAACTGCCATCAGTATCACATGTTGTCTGCTCAGAAACCAGGGCAGAAGCCACCGCCCATACATCAGCGCTGGCCAAGGACAACAGAAACAGGTGTGTTTGCCTTGCTGAGCTGTGGCACTTGCGCGTTGTAGTAAAAAAAGGCATTCTTTGCCGTCAAAATTGTTTCCAGTGTGTCCTTCAGCCAGTCGAGTCCACCACACACCTGTGGACTCTCCACTGCTCTATGTACACACGTCAAAAAAAAGTTTTCCATCACCCTGGTTCCCAGAACTCTTGAAGATAAACGTTGACTGTGGATATAGTATCACAAACATAGTCCCTTTGAGTGTTCAGAGATGTCACTAAACACGTCCAACAATGTAAACTACCATGCATAAGCAGCGCCTATAGACGGAGGTGGCCCAACTGCTGATCAGTTCCTGTCACTCCAGCAGGAAGGAGGAACACGGCTCGTGTTGTTTGTAGTTCAACCATGCTTAGACGTTCGATCGGGTCCGCAATGTTACTTTGTGCCAGAAAGTGTTCGCAACAAGGGAAGTGTCCAGGCGTCTCGGAGTGAACTAAAGCGATGTTGGTCGGACATGGAGGAGACACAGAGAGACAGGAACTGTCGATGACATGCCTCGCTCAGGCCGCCCAAGGGCTACTACTGCAGTGGATGACCGCTACCTACGGATTATGGCTCGGAGGAACCCTGACAACAACGCCACTCTGTTGGATAATACTCTTCGTGCAGCCACAGGACGTCGTGTTACGAGTCAAACAGTGCGCAATAGGCTGCTTGAAGTGCAACGTCACTCCCGACGTCCATGGCGAGGTCCACATTTGCAACTACGACACCATGCAGTGCGGTGCAGATGGGCTCAGCAACATGCCTAATGGTCCACTCAGAATTGGCATCAAGTTCTCTTCACCGATGAGTGTCGCATATGGCTTCAACCAGACACACTGACCAGCGAGTGCAGGAAGGTGGAGGTTCTCCACTGTTTTAGGGTGGTATTTTGTGGGGCCGACGTACACCGCTGGTGGTAATGGAAGGCGTCGTAACGGCTGTACAATACGTGAATGCCATCCTCCGACCAATAGTGTAACCATATCGACAGCATATTGGCGAGACATTCGTCTTCACGGACGACAATTCCCACCCCAAGCGTGTACATCTTGTGAAAGACTTCCTTTAGGATAACGACATCGCTCGATTAGACTGACCAGCTTGTTCTCCAGACATGAACTTTATCGAAATTGCCTGGGATAGATTGAAAAGGGCTGTTTATGGACGACGTGACTCACCAAACACTCTGAGGGATCTACGCCGAATCGTCGTTGAGGATTGGGATAATCTGGACCAACAGTGCCTTGATGGACTTGTTGATAGTATGCTAAGACGAATACAGGCATGCTTCAATGCAAGAGGACGTGCTACTTGGTATTGGAGGTACCGGTGTGTGTAGCAATCTGGACCACCACCACCGAAGGTCGCGCTATATGGTGGTACATCATGCAATGTGTGATTTTAATGAGCAATAAAAGGGGTTGAATTGATGTTTATGTTGATCTCTATTCCAATTTTCTTTACAGGTTCCGGAACTCTCGGGACCGAGGTGATGCAAACCTTATTTTAATGTGTGTATTGTATTTCACACATTGCACACCACGTAAGTTTAACCGATTATTCTTCCTAGTAATCTGTATAAGCCCAATAAGTAAAATTTCGTTATTTTTATCCTTATATGTGTTGCAGTTTTAACAGCTAGCGGTTTAGTTAGTGGCCACTGATCGCAGAAGCCTCGCGTGTAGCTGCAGAGCGTCGTGCACTGCGTGGGTGGTACAAGCCGTGAGTGCTTCACAGGGGCGGCCAGTGGCCACGCCTCCACACGGGTCAGCGGGGAATCTGGAGGCCAGGCGGAGCGCAACCACCCCGCCGCGCCGCGCCCGCCGACCCAGTCGCTTTTATTATAGCAGTAAAACAAACAACGCCGAACGGGGCCGCGCCGAATGCTCCTCTCGGGGAACGGAAAAAGTATTTACAGTCGGAAAAGAAGATGGAATCTGCTTGATTAAAAAGGACCGTGGAGGAGGAAGGAGACGCGCTGGATAGGAGGAATGAGGAGGAAGTCGTCGGCATGGAAATGAGGCCGGCCAATCTGCGAGGCCCGCAGCCTTAAATCAAAGGCGCCTGCTGCTGGTGGCGCACCCATAGCCGCCTGATGATAGGCGTGACGGGTGGCCCCCATAATAACAAGTGCGCCACGTCTGCTTTCTTACCGTTCTGCTCGAGCCGTTACCTGGTAATCGGCACTGCCGAGAGATTAGTTATGACTCATTACTGAGATGAAGATCAGCGTGGCTTTCAAGGCGCGAGAAAGACTGTTCTGACACGTTGTTAGTTAACTTTTAATCCAACAATACATCATTAACAAAATAATACCAATGTACGTCAGTGTAGATTGACTAACTTCGAGAAGTTGTTGATGAATTTATCCAGTACCGTGGTGATACGAACATGCTCAAAACAACACTACGTGAAATTATACAGGGTGTTACAAAAAGGTACGGCCAAACTTTCAGGAAACATTCCTCACACACAAATAAAGAAAAGATGTTATGTGGACATGTGTCTGGAAACGCTTAATTTCCATGTTAGAGCTCATTTTAGTTTGGTCAGTATGTACTGTACTTCCTCCATTCACCGCTACTTGGCCCAATTGAAGGAAGGTGATGTTGACTTCGGTGCTTGTGTTGACATGAGACTCATTGCTCTACAGTACTAGCATCAAGCACATCAGTACGTAGAATCAACAGGTTTGTGTTCATCACGAACGTGGTTTTGCAGTCAGTGCAATGTTTACAAATGCGGAGTTGGCAGATGCCCATTTGATGTATGGATTAGCACGGGGCAATAGCCGTGGCGGGGTACGTTTGTATCGAGACAGATTTCCAGCACGAAGGTGTCCCGACAGGAAGACGTTCGAAGCAATTGATCGGCGTCTTAGGGAGCACGGAACATTCCAGCCTATGACTCGCGACTGGGGAAGACCTAGAACTACGAGGACACCTGCAATGGACGAGGCAATTCTTCGTCCAGTTGACGATAACCCTAATGTCAGCGTCAGAGAAGTTGCTGCTGTACAACGTAACGTTGACCACTTCACTGTATGGAGAGTGCTACGGGAGAACCAGTTGTTTCCGTACCATGTACAGCTTGTGCAGGCACTATCAGCAGCTGATTGGCCTCCACGGGTACACTTCTGCGAATGGTTCATCCAACTATGTGTCAATCTTCACTTCAGTACAAATGTTCTCTTTACCGATGAGGGTTCATTCCAACGAGATCAAATTGTAAATTTTCACAATCAACATGTGTGGGCTGACGAGAATCCGCACGCAGTTATGCAATCACGTCATCAACACAGATTTTCTGTGAACGTTTGGGCAGGCATTGTTGGTGATGTCTTGATTGTTCCCCATGTTCTTCCACCTACGCTCAATGGAGCACGTTATCATGATTTCATACGGGATACACTACCTGTGCTTGCCTTTACAAGTACGACACAACATGTGATTCATTCACGATGGAGCTCCTGCACATTTCAGTCGAAGTGTTCTTACGCTTCTCAACAACAGATTCGGTGACCGATGGATTGGTAGAGGCGGACCAATTCCATGGCCTTCTCGCTCTCCTGACCTCAACCCTCTTGACTTTCATTTATGGGGGCATTTGAAAGCTCTTGTCTACGCAGCCCGGTACCAAATGTAGAGACTCTTCGTGCTCGTATTGTGGACGGCTGTGATACAATACGCCATTCTCCAGGGCTGCATCAGCGCATCAGGGATTCCATGCGACGGAGGGTGGATGCATGTATCCTCGCTAACGGAGGACATTTTGAACATTTCCTGTAACAAAGTGTTTGAAGTCACGCTGGTACGTTGTCTTGCTGTGTGTTTCCATTCCATGATTAATGTGATTTGAAGAGAAGTAATAAAATGAGCTCTAACATGGAAAGTAAGCGTTTCCGGACACATGTCCATATAACATATTTTCTTCTTTTGTGTGTGAGGAATGTTTCCTGAAAGTTTCGCCGTACCTTTTTGTAATACCCTGTATACTTTCGAAGAGTAGTCTTGCAACTCTCTGTCAGTACAAAGGAATCTAACAAGGTGACCCTCCATACTGTAAATCACGGATTTTGATGCGCTTCAAATATTTTGTAGAGGCACTTACCCTGAGTACCTGGCTATCCGGTTTTTTAGCGACGGGCCTTGGTTTTTCAGAAAATCTATGTTGAAGTTCATTGCGCGCTTTGTATACCCGTAACATTACACATATTCCGAGCAAGTCAGCGTAGCGCAGCGGCAAAAGTTCACGGCTACCGCATTGGAGGCACCATGTTCGATTCCTGCTCGTGTACTTTCGTTTTCTTTCTTTTTTTTCTTTTTTAAATCGACCGAATTTTTCAATCTTGTTTCAAAGAATATCAACAAACTGTGTAAGTTGTGCGAACCGCCCGGTTGGCCGTGCGGTCTAACGCACGGCTTTTCGGGTGGGAAGGAGCGCCTGGTCCCCTGCACGAATCCGCCCGGCGGATTTGTGTCGAGGTCCGGTGAACCGGCCAGTCTGTGGAAGGTTTATAGGCGGTTTTCCATCTGCCTCGGCGAATGCGGGCTGGTTCCCCTTATTCCGCCTCAGTTACACTTTGTCGGCGATTGCTGCGCAAACAAGTTCTCCACGTACGCGTGCGCCACCATTACTCTGCCACGCAAACATAGGGGTTACACTCGTCTAGTGTGAGACGTTCCCTGGGGGGTCCACCAGGGCCCGAACCACACAATAAGCCTGGGTTCGGTGGAATGCCGGACATTTGCCACGCCGGACATTTGCCACACTTGCCCCTTCGCCAGGTAGCGATCCCTCAGGTAAGAGACGCCCTTCCTCGTACTTCTGTCCGCTTTCAAACCGCAGTCTCCACATCTTACTCGATACAACCAGTACGTAAGGGACCTTCTTCTTCGACATTTTGGCCAAATACAGAGCTTCTTTTCTGAAATCGAAATATTTATAACTTTTGGGAAACGAAAGCAATACCGACGATTATGTCAGTAAGTAATTAGTTCTGCCAAGTATAAATATAGGTTCCTCTGTCTTTACGGTAGCTTCCTTTCACGCTTACTGATTGCGACAGAAACAGTCCATCGCCTTGGGAGCAACAAGAAAGGAACGATGTAATGAGAATGCGAATGTACGCTAATCATTTCTTTTTATCACTGCATTTGTGTCTACTTTAATTACTACAGCTGCATACCCAAAAGACAACAAGAAAAGAAGAAATGGGTATGTGAATGTTTGAAAAGAAGAACGACATACTCCATATTAATTTACTCTATAAAATGCTATATCCCTTGCGGCGAAACATTGGTTAATAAAGTGTAGCGGGACAATGTTCAAAACATGACTGAAAATACGTTCACTAAATAGAGATAAGAACATCTGTGATTGACATGTCATCTAAAGTCGACGTACAATTTTAAAAAGTTAGAAATAAGGAAATAAAGTAAAACAGAATGCTATGCTTGTAACGTACGTCGTTGTTCTACATTGTTCAGCTCTGGTATTTACAGTGTCACAGAGAAAGCATCCTAGGTTTTGGAGAGAAAAGCCGTAATTATAATGATCTGCACTACAACAGAAACAAGAAGCACAACTTAATGAAAAATAATGTAATGTGTGTTCCAGCCCACAAGAAACATTGAAGCGGATAATTCCTCTGACTTAGTATGGGCAGAGGTTATATCGTACAACCGGAATAAATTAATAACTGGCTCTTGTTTCCGACCCCCGGTCTCAGGTGAAACAGTTGCTAAGCAGTTGAAAGAAAACTTGAGTCTCATCACAAATAAGTACCCTAATAATACAATTATAGTTGGTTGTTCAAATGTTTGTGAAATCTTATGGGACTTAACTGCTAAGGTCATCAGTCCCTAAGCTTACACACTACTTAGCCTAAATTGTCCTAAGGACAAACACACACACCCATGCCGAGGGAGGACTCCGCGGGGGATCAGCCTGGACCAGCCGCACAGTCCATGACTGTAGCGCCTGAGACCGCTCGGCTAATCCCGCGCGGCATTATAGTTGGCACTGACTTCAATCTACCCTCCGTATGTTGACAAAAACACATTTTCAGACCCTATTGTAGATAGGAAACAACTTCCGTAATGGTTCTAAATGTTTTTTAAAATTATTTTGAAGAATTAGTTCCCGAGGCCATTCAAATTGTAAATGGTTACGAAAACACACTTCACCGCTTAGCCACAAATAATCCTGAGCATCACGACGGATACAGGGATTAGTGAACACACAGTCGTAGCGAGGCTCAATTCCGTAACAAATAAATTCACCAAAACTAAACGCGAAATATTATCTATTTATAAAAGCAACTAAAAATTCGGTTGACGTCTTTCTAAGAGACAGTGTCCAATCATTCCAAACTAAGTAAGAGAAGACAATATGTGGCTTAAGCTCAAAGAAATATTATCAACAGCATTCGAGAGATTCATACCAAATAAATTAATAAGAGACGGAACTGATCCCCCATAGTACACAAAACACGACAGAAAGCTGCTGCAGGAGCACCGAAAAAGGCAAGTATAAAAGAAGGCTGTATACATGGAAGAAGCCTGGAGATACTAAAAGGTATCAGATAGATTATATAATGGTAAGACAGAGATTTAGGAACCAGGTTTTAAATTGTAAGACGTTTCCAGGGGCAGATGTGGACTCTGACCACAATCTATTGGTTATGACCTGTAGATTAAAACTGAAGAAACTGCAAAAAGGTGGGAATTTAAGGAGATGGGACATGGGCAAACTAAAAGAACCAGAGGCTGTACAGAGTTTCAGGGAGAGCATAAGGGAGCAATTGACAGGAATGGGGGAAAGAAATACAGTAGAAGAAGAATGGGTAGCTTTGAGGGATGACGTAATGAAGGCAGCAGAGGATCAAGTAGGTAAAAAGACGAGGGCTAGTAGAAACCCTTGGGTAAGAGAAGAAATATTGAATTTAATTGACGAAAGGAGAAAATATAAAAATGCAGTAAATGAAGCAGGCAAAAAGTAATACAGACGTCTCAAAAATGAGATCGACAGGAAGTGCAAAATGGCTAAGCAGGCATGGCTAGAGGACAAATGTAAGGATGTAGAAGCTTATCTCACTAGGGGTAAGATAGATACTGCCTACAGGAAAATTAAAGAGACCTTTGGAGATAAGAGAACCACTTGTATGAACATCAAGAGCTCAGATGGAAACCCAGTTCTAAGCAAAGAAGGGAAAGCAGAAAGGTGGAAGGGGTATATAGAGGGTCTATACAAGGGCGATGTACTTGAGGACAGTATTATGGAAATGGAAGAGGATGTAGATGAAGATGGAATGGGAGATACGATACTGTGTGAAGAGTTTGACAGAACACTGAAAGACCTGAGTCGAAACAAGGCCCTTGGAGTAGACAACATTCCTTTGGAACTACTGACGGCCTTGGGAGAGCCAGTCCTGACAAAACTCTACCATCTGGTGAGCAAGATGTATGAGACAGGCGA
The DNA here is from genome assembly GCF_023897955.1 of Schistocerca gregaria. Classification (NCBI taxonomy): domain Eukaryota; kingdom Metazoa; phylum Arthropoda; class Insecta; order Orthoptera; family Acrididae; genus Schistocerca; species Schistocerca gregaria. The sequence goes on from NC_064927.1 coordinate 276,507,458, forward strand.
AATACCCTCAGACTTCAAGAAGAATATAATAATTCCAATCCCAAAGAAAGCAGGTGTTGACAGATGTGAAAATTACCGAACTATCAGTTTAATAAATAACAGCTGCTAAATACTAACGCGAATTCTTTACAGACGAATGGAAAAACTAGTAGAAGCCGACCTCGGGGAAGATCAGTTTCGATTCCATAGAAATATTGGAACACGTGAGGCAATACTGACCCTACGACTTATCTTAGAAGCTAGATTAAGGAAGGGTAAACCTACGTTTCTAGCAATTATAGACTTAGAGAAAACTTTTGACAATGTTGACTGGAATACTCTCTTTCAAATTCTGAAGGTGGCAGGGGTAAAATACAGGGAGCGAAAGGCTATTTACAATTTGCACAGAAACCACATGGCAGTTATGAGAGTCGAGGGACGTGACAGGGAAGCAGTGGTTGGGAAGGGAGTGAGACAGGGTTGTAGTCTACCCCCGATGTTATTCAATCTGTATATTGAGCAAGCACTAAAGGAAACAAAAGAAAAATTTGGAGTAGGTATTAAAATCCATGAAGAAGAAATAAAAACTTTTAGGTTCGCGATGACATCGTAATTCTGTCAGAGACAGCAAAGGACTTGGAAGAGCAGTTGAACGGAATGGATAGTGTCTTCAAAGGAGGATATAAGATGAACATCAACAAGAGCAAAACGAGGATAATGGAATGTAGTCGAATTATGTCTGGTGATGCTGAGGGAATTAGATTAGGAAATGAGACACTTAAAGTAGTAAAGGAGTTTTGTTATTTGGGGAGCAAAATAACTGATGATGGTCGAAGTAGAGAGGATATAAAATGTAGACTGGCAATGGCAAGGAAAGCGTTTCTGAAGAAGAGAAATTTGTTAACATCGAGTATAGATTTAAGTGTCAGGAAGTCATTTCTGAAAGTATTTGTGTGGAGTGTAGCCATGTATGGAAGTGAAACATGGACGATAAATAGTTTGGCCAAGAAGAGAATAGAAGCTTTCGAAATGTTGTGCTACAGAAGAATGCTGAAGATTAGATGGGTAGATCACTTAACTAATGAAGAAGTGTTGAATAGGATTGGGGAGAAGAGAAGTTTGTGGCACAACTTGACCAGAAGAAGGGATCGGTTGGTAGAACATGTTCTGAGGCATCAAGGGATCACCCATTTAGTATTGGAGGGCAGCGTGGAAGGTAAAAATCGTAGAGGGAGACCAAGAGATGACTACACTAAGCAGATTCAGAAGGATGTGGGTTGTAGTGGGTTCTGGGAGATGAAGAAACTTGCACAGGATAGAGTATAATGGAGAGCTTGCATCAAACCAGTCTCAGGACTGAAGACCACAACAACAACAACAACAACAACAACAACAACAACAATTTAGACGAACGCAAAATCTCCAAGATTGGCGAAGTTTTACCGAGGCTCGAAATTTGGTTCGGATTCAATGCGAGATGCATTTAATAGTTTCGTCAACGAAACTCTCTCTAGACATGTGGCGGAAAATCCAAAGAGATTCTGGTTCTATGTTAAGTAAACCAGCGGAAAGGCTCAGAAAGCGATGGGAAGGAGAAGGAGGAGGAGGGGGAGACAAGGGACCCAACCCTATGGAGCAGGAAAAATCGTGGCAAATGTCCGGTGTGGCAAATGTCCGCACACTGGTTCGGTGTGGGGCGATGGAGGGGTGAAGTCGACTGCGGTAGTCGTCGTGGGGTTGTGGACCACTGCGGCTGCGGCGGGGACGGAGCCTCTCCGTTGTATCTAGGTCCCCGGTTAACATACAATACTATACAAGGCGTGCGAAATTATAAAGATATATTGAGTCATTAATTTTTTCTGTCATACACTATTACAAAATCTTATTTTTGATCATTCACATTGTTTCATGTGCCAGAACAGTTCTGTGGGTTATACTTATCATAGAAACAACCGAAGCACAAATTTTCGCAGCATCATGCGCATTTTATGAAAGCAGACGTCTTGGAGGCGCACGGTTTCTTCGTGAGCGATACCGGGAAACACAAATCTTTTGAATTCAAAAATATTTCTCTTTGATCCGCTAATTTCGATGTGAACTATGTGTATCGACTCATGCTTTCAAAATTAGGTGCGCTGAATTGATGTAGGATTAGCGAATGTAATTTTATCGAACCTTCCCTAGAAGCAATCTCTCTATTGTCTTTCATCAAGTCGGGAGCATTTTGAATAGTTTTCGTAAAGATTTTCAACTGTTAGTAAAAATAAACATCGCAATGCTGGCAATAAGGAGTGCACTTTGCTGGGACTAGTTTTAGGGTACAAGTGCTCGCTTTCCTTTCCTCAGTAAATAGATGATCGTATAAAGTTGAATCGGTTTGCCCTCCCCACGAATTGATAATGTACAGAAAAATTTCTCTCCCACGTACGGAAGAATTACAGCACGCAAAATTTTTTCGTACACCAGTTTCGCGAACTTCCAGGATTCCGTGCAGGACACGACTCCATTTCTGTATTTCCCATTTAATTCGTCTATTCGTTTTTGAACGTTAGGACCAAATTTTCGGACGGTTCTTGCATACATGAAAAAATACGAGAGCAGGATTCGAACACGGTACCTCCAGCGCGATAGCCGTGATCCTTTACCGCTGCGCTACGCTGACTTGCTTGGAACATATGTAATGTTACGAGTATACAAAGCGCGCAATGAACTTGAAAGTCGATTTTCTCAAAAACCAAGGCCCGTCGCTAAGAAACCGCATAGCCAGGTACTCAGTTTCAAATGGCTCTGAGCACTATGGGACTTAACATCTGAGGTCAGTAGTCCCCTAGAACTTAGAACTACTTAAAACTAACTAACCTAAGGACATCACACACATCCATGCCCGAGGCAAGATTCGAACTTGCGACCGTAGAGTTCGCGCATTTCCAGAGTGAAGCGCCTAGAACCGCTCGGCCACATCGGCCGGCCAGGTACTCAGGGTAAGTGCGTCTACAACATATTTGAAGGACATCAAAATCGGTGATTTACAGTATGGAGGGTCCCTTGATAAGAATATATTATCCGCCTCCTACTTTAAATACGCAACACACAACGACCATACACTGAGGTGACACAAGTCATTGGATAGGGAAATGCACATATACAAAAGACGGTAGCATAGCCTGCACAAGATATAAAAGAGCAGTCCATCGGTGCAGATGTTATTTGTACTCAGGTGGCTCCTGTGAAATGGTTTCCGATACGATTATGGCCCCACGAAGGAAATTTTCAGCTTTGTGCCTGGAATGGTAGCTAGAGCTAGAAGCAAGTGACATTCCATTTCGGAAATCGTCAGGAAATCCAGTACTGCGAGATCCACAGTGTCAAGAGTGTGCCGACAATACCAAAAATTCAGGCATTACCTACGGCAGCAAGCGACCGACGCGAGTGCTTTTGCTAACAACATGACACCGCCTACAGCGCCTCTCCTGAGCCGGTGATCATACCGGTTGGATCCTGGACGATTGGAGAACCTTGGATCAGATGAGCCTCGATTTCCTTTGGTTAGAGATGATGGTAAGGTTCAAGTGTGACGCACGACCCTTGAAACCATGGACTCAAGTTGTAAGCAAAGCACTGTGCAAGCTGATAGTGGCTCTATAATGGGGTGGGTTGTGTTTACATGGGATGGACTGGGTCCTCTAGTTCAAGTGAACCGATCATTGACAGGAAGTGGTTACGTTCGGAAACTTGGAGACCATTTGCAGCCATTCATAGACTTCATATACCAAACAACGATCCCATGTTACCGGACCACAGTTGTTCGTGACTGCTTTGAAAAACATTCTGGACAATTCGAGCCACTGATTTGCCCACCCAGATCGCCCGAAATGAATCCCATCGAATATTTATGGGACATAACTGAGAAGTCAGTTTGTGCACAACATGCTGCATCGGCAACACATTCGCTTTTAAGGACGGCTAGAGAGGCAGTGTTTGTGCACGGGACTTCAACAACTTGTACAAGGTGCATTCAAGTTCTAAGGCCTCCGATTTTTTTCTAATTAACTACTCACCCGAAATCGATGAAACTGGCGTTACTTCTCGACGTAATCGCCCTGCAGACGTACACATTTTTCACAAAGCCAACGCCATGATTCCATGGCAGCGGCGAAGGCTTCTTTAGGAGTTTGTTTTGACCACTGGAAAATCGCTGAGGCAATAGCACCATGGCTGGTGAATGTGCGGCCACGGAGAGTGTCTTTCATTGTTGGAAAAAGCCAAAAGTCGCTAAGAGACAGGTCAGGTGAGTAGGGAGCATGAGGAATCACTTCAAAGTTGTTATCACGAAGAAACTGTTGCGTCACGTTAGCTCGATGTGCGGGTGCGTTGTCTTGGTGGAGCAGCACACGCGCAACCCTTCCCGGACGTTTTTGTTGCAGTGCAGGAAGGAATTTGTTCTTCAAAACATTTTCGTAGGATGCACCTGTTACCGTAGTGCCCTTTGGAACGCAATGGATAAGGATTACGCTCTCGCTGTCCCAGAAAATGGACACTATAATTTTTTCAGCACTGGCGGTTACCGGAAATTTTTTTGGTGGCGGTGAATCTGTGTGCTTCCAATGACCTGACTGGCGCTTTGTTTCTGGATTGAAAAATGGCATCCACGTCTCATCCATTACCACAACCGAAGAAAAGAAAGTCCCATTCGCGCTGTCGTTGCGCGTCAACATTGCTTGGCAACATGCCACACGGGCAGCCATGTGGTCGTCCGTCAGCATTCGTGGCACCCACCTGGATGACACTTTTTGCATTTTCAGGTCGTCATGCAGGATTGTGTGCACAGAACCCACAGAAATGCCAACTCTGGAGGCGATCTGTTCAACAGTCATTCGGCGATCCCCCAAAACAATTCTCTCCACTTTCTCGATCATGTCGTCAGACCGGCTTTTGCGAGCCCGAGGTTGTTTCGGTTTGTTGTCACACGATGTTCTGCCTTCGTTAAACTGTCGCACCCACGAACGCACTTTCGACACATCCATAACTCCATCACCACATGTCTCCTTCAACTGTCCATGAATTTCAATTGGTTTCACACCACACAAATTCATAAAACGAATGATTGCACGCTGTTCAAGTAAGGAAAGTGTCGCCATTTCAAGTATTTAAAACAGTTCTCATTCTCGCCGCTGGCGGTAAAATTCCATCTGCCGTACGGTGCTGCCATTTCTGGGACGTATTGACAATGAACGCGGCCTCATTTTAAAACAATGCGCATGTTTCTATCTCTTTCCAGTCGGAAGAAAAAAAATCGGAGGCCTTAGAAATTGAATGCACCTTGTAGAGTCCATGCCACATCGAGTTGCTGCACTACGCTTGGCAAAAGGAGATCAGACACGATATCAGGAGGTATCCCTTCGAATTTGTCACCTCAGTGTATACACGCACTGTACAACGATCATAATGTTGTAATGAAATGAAATGTCGTGTGGCTAGGGCCTCCTGTCGGGTAGACCGGTCTTATGGTGCAAGTCTTTTGAGCTGCCGCCACTTCGGCGACTTGCGCGTCGATAGGGACAAGATGACTGTGATGGACAAAATCTCCGACTCAGCCGGGAATCGAACCCGGGCCTCTGAGCATGGCATTTCATCACGCTGACCACTCAGCTATCGAGGTGTACATGTTGTAATTATTAAGAAAATTCGCACATTGCGTCGCAGAGGGTTCCCGTTTCTCCATAGGCAGTATGTGAATGAAACATGAACGAAGACACTTGCAGAAAACAAATTGTTGTGTGCCATTCCTATTAATTGGTCTTCGATTGTTTAAAGCAGCATTTGCGATATATCCACCGTAACCAAAGCAGCAAGCGATCGTTTTTTTTTTTTACGAAGTACTCCGCCAACGAACTGCGGTTTGTTGGTTTTGGGTCATCTCTGGGTCCTCTTATAGTTAGCTGCTCCTTTGTATCCAGCTCGTACGAATACATCGAAGTTTAGTCTTCTGTTATAATCTTGTATACGAATTTTGCTTTTCCACCGGTTGAATTTTTTGAAGACTTCCTTTCAACAAATTATGAGAGTGCGTTTTTGAACTTCGGACAAATTATGTAAAATCCGCAGGTAATAGACATTTTCTCCAGGGATGGAAAACTATAATCGCCATATCTGGATTAGGGAGATTACAGCTTAACCATCCCTTGAAGCTAACAAAGATATGTCTGTACAAAGTAATTAATATACTGTATGATTTATTTGTGATTTTATGTGCGTCGCGAAGGCAGAGGAGAGATACCAAACAGTGATGGTGCCACGGTATAGATGTATTTTCCACACATTTTGCGGGTCGTGTTTGAGGAATGGTTAATTTTTGCCACGATGGTGGTTTCCGTTGTAATGGAGCAATTTGTGCCTAGTTTGAACAGTCCTTCTCGCATGTTACATCTGAGAGACGCCAGAGGAGAGATGCTGGCCATCGGCGGAAGGCAGCGCTTCCCACCCTAAATTTGTGGCCTGTCCAATGCTGTGGAGACGAGAGTCGTTGTCGTAATGGTGGCCACGAAAAACTGAGCCCTCTGCCCAATCTGCCGTCTTCTCTGAAATGCGAGATCTTAAATAGTCCCCACAGCAAGAGCTCTGCCTCGTTTTGGACCCAATTTTTTCTGCTGTCTACATGCGCTACCATTGCTGGTATAGCGTCCAGACCACATGGTCCTGCTATATAGGTGCCATGTGGAGACAGTGTAGCTGAGCGCTATAGGCACCAGATGATCAATCTAATACCGCCTGTTAGAATGTGAATCACTACATGTCTTGTTGCTCGGTAGTTGCGACAATCTGATCATCTGAAACTGAGCTGACCATTTGTAATTACGATCGCAGCCAGATTACTGCAATCACTACGGTGATTGCTACCCTCGCCATCATTAGACCGTATCTCTCTCGCTCGACCTCATTTTCGTGTTCCATTTCATTTTTTTCGTAGGTGTTCTCTAATAATTTGTGCGTGCTGTTATTCTTGTCTGACTGAGTCTCCCGATCCTCTAATCAACATCTTGCTTCCAGGTGTGGTATCACAGAGAGATCGCGTTCTCATAGCAAAGTTGGCAACGCGAATCTATACCACAGATATAACCGAGGGCTCGCTGCAGTCCACAACGACGTTCCTGAGGACCACACCACCTCTCGCAGTACAACAGCGCTCTCATACTACTGTCAATGTAGTGTCCATCTAGCAAGAGTTCTGGCACAGTTCGACACCTCATCTGAAGGAGTCCGCATCACAGTATATGAGCAATGTGATAGTTAAAGCTTCTGATGAACTTCTTAATTTAAATGTGGAAATTGGTACTGCAAGAGGACAGTTCGTTAATCTGTGCATCACGTGATGCTTTAATAGTCAGTAACGGTTGTAACTTACGAAGCAACATTTTGTCAAATATCTGTGTCAAAATTAAGTAAATCTTTTTTTGTGTGTAATAAAGTAAACTAATATTTGAGGTGTTCTAGTGTGATGAGAGTTTACCCAGAGCAATAAAAGTATCCGCAGTTGTGGTCAGACGAAAGTAGCTTCGCCTGGTCACAACACCATGTGCTTTTGTCACCGACTTCAGAGCTTGTTTTGGCTTTTCTGTGTTTCATTATTGATGCAATTCTCATCTTTTCTTTTCAAATTATATTTGTTTAAAATAGCATTATTTCAGTAGGCTCGTGCTACCCTTGTACCAGTCTATTGTCACAAGGGATATACTCCACTGTCGTCGTGAAGAAAATGGTTCAAATGGCTCTAAGCACTTTGGGACTTAACATCTTAGGTCATCAGTCTCCTAGACGTAGAACTATTTAAACCTAACTAATCTAAGTACATCACACACATCCATGCTCGAGGCAGGATTCGAACCTGCGACCGTAGCAGCAGGGCGCTTCCGGACTGAAGCGCATAGAACCGCTCGGTCACAGCGGCCGGCAGACGTGAAGACACAGTCGAATCACACCTGTAGCAGGAAATGGTTTCGATGCTCTAGGATCGACCAGCCAAGCAGGGAGTAGTGTGATGTGTGCTTCTCTCCGAGTTACACAACTGCAAACGCGGTTTCACCCCTTCTCACTTTTTCACAGATAAATATTTATGCAAAATCGAATACACTGCAGTCTTCGACACAGCTAATGATACCTCTGTCTCACTTGTCATTCCCCTTCAGTTAATGTTCTCTTCGTACCAAAGTTTCATGCTACAACAGCCCAGTTTGGTTGATCTTCACGAAACTAAGCATTCACGAGATCTCAACCATTGTCAAATACTACAAACTAATTGTAAACTTTCTTTTCCGAATGTGACTGTCTACCTAAAGCTGGACGAACTGATTCGGGCCATAATTGTTGAGTTGGGACTTCACGAAAACCTTTAAAAAAATCATGCAACGAAATACTTCACTTCGAAACGGCAATTTCTGTACAATACTAAGATTTTAAACGTCCGTTTGCCAAAATAAGTGATATAACAACGTACAAGTTGAAAGTTACAAACGGCTAAAACACAAGTAGGAAATTAAACCAATTAATTTATACTGATCATTAACAACAGATTAAATACGGTTTAGCCCTGTTATAACAAGACTTCAATCCACAAACCTGGACTACACGTCAGTAAATTAGTCCTCCTTAGGAAGTGTAAATAACATAACTAATAAGTCAAATAATAACTGATCGTCCAACCACACACTGGTGTCCAAAACGTAAGGGTGAAACTAATTTTCGCTTGATGTGTCTTTTCCAAGTAACATAGCTCGATGGAACTTGGACAAGACGTGGAAAGAACTGCTCGTGTATAGTGCAGAAGGTAACTGAAACAAATATGGAATGAGGCGAACAGAAAAGACACTTTCATTAAAACACACTGTAATCAACCACTGTTTGTGATGCACCCCTGAAGAGTGGAAAAGGCGGGGAAAGGTTCTCAATAGGGTGTGTAATCACCAAGAACGGCAAAGCATGCTCTGTAATGTCACTGCGTGCAGGTTACAAGGTTAGTAAGTAGTTGTGGTGGAACGTTCCATTGTTCCATTGTTCCACCAGCTTGATTGACAATTGCTGGACTGCCACTGCGTAACGTCCTACCAAAGCATTCCACACGTGCTCGATCGGAGTGAAGTCGGGGGAACGGGCAGGCTGGTCTATTCGCCGATTGTTGCAAGAGATCCCCCCCCCCCCTTCCCCCTCCCTGTACTGTTCAATGCAGTCGCGCATTGTCACACATAAAAATGAAGTCAGAGCCGAATGCACCGCTGAACAGACTCACGTGAGGATGAAGTACAGTGTCGCAATAAGGTTGACTGGTGGGTGTACCGTCATCAAAGATTTGGAGATTAGTACGCCCCTGCAACGTTATGTATCCCCACACGCTAACGTCTGGACCATCAAAGCGACCATACTCGTCAGCGTTGGACGCGCCATAACATGACGAGAGATGGGAACATGCAAGGGACCCAGAAACATTGACGAACATCATAGTTTCGTTGGTCCAGGTGTCATGGTGTAGGGAAGTATATTGTTGCATGTGCGCACTGGCCTCCAAGTCTTTGAACACGGTACGTTCACCCATAAACATTACTGTGACATTGTGTTACCTCCCCAGGCGTGCATTCGGACTTGACTTCATTTTTACGGATGAAAATGCCATTCCACATCGAACAGGGCAGGTGGAGGAGTTCTTGAAACTAGGAGATTGGATAGAGGGCGTTGACAGCATGTTGCTTGTCGGTGCGCCTATCGCCTCTCTCCTGACAGGCGCCCTTGATACAACGCCTACTATCGGTCTTCGCGTTTTATCTTTGTCGACCGGTGTGCTGGTGACAGTTTACGTGAGCACAAAAACCAATTGCAAACGATTTAGAGAAGATTTCTGTATGGTGCGAAAATTGACAACTGACCCTAAATAATAAAAAGTGTGAGGTCATCTACATGAATCCTAAAAGGAACCCTTTACACTTTGTTTACATGATACATCAATCATCAATCAAATCTAAAGGCCATAAATTCAACTAATTATTTAGGAATTACGACAACGAGCAACTGAAATTGAAAGGGAACATAAAAAATGTTATGGGGAAGGCGAACCAAAGACAGCGTTTTACGGGCAGAACGCTCAAGAACACTCAGAAGATGCAACAGATCTACTAAAGAGACTGCCTACACTACACTTGTCCGTCCTTTTTTGGAGTATTGCTGCGCAGTGTGGGATCCTTACAAGACAGGATTACCGGAGTACGTCGAGAAAGTTCAAAGAAGGGCCAGAGTGTCATGAACATGATAGGAGATTTCCCACAAAATTCCTATCACCAATATGCTCTGAATGCGGAAATATGTTTTTGGCGCCGGCCTACATAGCGAGAAACGATTATCATAATAAAATGAGGGAAATCGGAGCTCGCGCGGAAAGATACAGGTGCCCTTTTTCCGAGCGCTGTTCGAGATTGGAATAATAGAGAATTAGTGCAACGTTGGTGCGATGAACCCTCTGCCTGGCACTTAAGTGTGATTTGCAGAGTTGCCATGTAGATTTGTATGAATTGAGAAAAAGGTAAATAACTTACAGAAAAGTTTGATATAGTACCGATTGCAGTATATCTTGAAATTTTATTTACAGATGTTCAATGTAGCTATACATTTTGTGAAACGGTGAATGTCCCATCTGTAGTAAGTCCACCTGCAACCAGTTTCCTGCCAAATCCTATAAACATGTTTTGATGTATGGTGGCAACTGCGTGTGTTACCCGCTGTCGCAGCTCGTCATCGTTTCCGGAAGCGGAGAAACAAACGTTCAGTCTTTAATGTAACACAACACACAATAGTACATTGGGCTTAAGTCAGGTAATGGTGGTGGTCTGGATACTGTTCCACCACGTCCAATCCAAATCGGCAGATTCCTGCGGAGATATGCATCAGTTTCACGATGATAATGTGGATCCGCGACATCTTGCTGGAAAATAAATTCTCTGCCCAGTCCTGTTGTAAATGAGGCGTCAGATAATGTTCAAGCATTTTCATATGCATGTTCATAACCCGGTTACAGTTGATCCAGAGACTGCTGGCTGATCCTGACTTGTCGTTTCATGTGATACACTGCCAGTTTCGGCGAAACAATTGTACCAACTCGTAAAAAGGTTGTCTTTGAGGAGGCAGCTAACTATATTTAGCCCTGAATTGTCTCTGAACGGATTTGGATTCATGAAACCATAGGCAACACTGCACAAGCACTCTGAATTGTTATAACTCTTTCGACCGTGTCATCTAGGAGGATGTCTACATCTACATCTACATGAATATTCAGCAAATCACATTTAAGTGCCTGGCAGCGGATTCATCGAACCACCTACAGATTTCTCTATTATTCCAATCTCGTACAGCGCGCGGAAACAACGAATACCTATATCTTTCCTTACGAGCTCTGATTTCCCTTATTTTATCGTGAGGGTCGTTTCTCCCTGTGTGGGTCGGTGTCAACAAAATATTTTCGCATTCGGAGGAGAAAGTTGGCGATTGGAATTTCGTGAGAAGATTCAGTCAGTTACTACGAACTGTGACCTCTCTGACAGGAAGTCACAAATCCAGTCACATAACTGAGACGATATTCCATAAGCACACAATTTCACTATAAGCCGCTTGTGTGGTACAGTGTCAAAAGCCTTCTGGAAATCCAGAAATTCGGAATCGGTCTCAAATCCCTTGTCAATAGCTCTCAAAACTTCATGTGAATAAAGAGCTAGTTATGTTTCACAGGAACGATGTTTTCTAAACCCATGATGACTGTGTTAATAGACTGTTTCCTTCGAGGTAGTTCATAATGTTCGAACATAATATATGTTCCAGAATCTTGCTGCATATCGACTTTAGTGATATAGGCCTGTAATTAAGTGGATTACTCCTACTACTTTTCTTGAATATTGATGTGACCTGTGCAACTTTCCAGTCTTTGGGTACGGATCTTTCGTTGAGCGAATGGTTGTACACGATTGTTAAATATGGAGCTAATGCATCAGCATATTCTGAAAGGAACCTAATTGGTATACAGTCTGGACCAGAAGAGTTGCTTTTGTTAAGTGATTTAAGTTGCTTCACTACTTAGAGGATATTTACTTCTACGTTAGTCATGTTGGCAGCTGTTCTTGATTCGAATTCTGGAATATTTACTCCGTCTTCTTTTGTGAAGGCATTTCGGAAGGCTGTGTTTAGTAATCCTGCTTTGTCAGCGCTGTCTTCGATAGTATCTCCATTGCTATCGCGCAGAAAAGGCGTTGATTGTGTCTTGCCGCTAACATACTTCACATACGACCAGAATCTCATTCAGTGCTGTATCAAACATTTCTATGAGTCATTTATCTTTTTCACCACTGAAGGTTACTTTTGTATAACTAAATTGTAGATACCATATAATAAAATCCATGACTTCGTCATTGTTGTTTTTTACTATTGGACATGGATTTAATTTTTTTGATACCATTTATGTAGACTGCGGCATCAATGGATCACAAATTTAGCATTGGAGGGCAGCGTGGAGGGTAAAAATCCTAGAGGGAGTCCAAAAGATGAGTACACTAAGCAGATTCAGAAGGATGTAGGTTGCAGTAGGTACTGGGAGATGAAGGAGCTTGCACAGGATAGATCAGCATGGAGAGCTGCATTAAACCAGTCTCAGGACTGAAGACCACAACAACAAACAACCATTGAAATTATTTCCTAGTACGATGTGAATGTTTTTGTGCCGTGCAAGCGATATATCTTTGCTTCTCACTATAGCTTTGCCTCTGACTGCTGTTGGGTTACCAGTGGTTACTGGGTTGCGGGAGTGCGCACGTTAGTGGCCGCAGACATGGTATGCACTGATTACTCTGAGCATTATGACCAACGACCTACTATCGATATAAACCCGTCCAGGCGATAGGAGCGTCGCCCGGCGAGGAATTACTGCTAGTCAGACACATGCACGGTGAATGTAGTATCAGTGAGCGTGCTGTCTGGGATTGGGCAGCCGCCCATTACACATGTCGGACGTAGTAAGCTGCATAGACTGGTAAAAAAGGAGATGCGGCGAACTGTGGCGGTACTAACATCAGACTTTAATGCTGGGCGGAGTACAAGTGTGTCTACATCTACATCTACATCCAAACTCCGCAAGTCACCTGACGGTGTGTGTCGGAGGGTACCCTGAGTACCTCTATCGGTTCTCCCTTCTATTCCAGTCTCGTATTGTACGTGGAAAGAAGGATTGTCGGTATGCTTCTGTGTGGGCTCTAATCTCTCTGATTTTATCCTCATGGTCGCTTCGCGAGATATACGTAGGAGGGAGCAATATACTGCTTGACTCTTCGGTGAAGGTATGTTCTCGGAGCTTTAACAAAAGCCCGTACCGAGCTACTGAGCGTCTCTCTTGCAGAGTCTTCCACTGGAGTTTATCTATCATCTCCGCAACGCTTTCGCGATTACTAAATGATCCTGTAACGAAGCGCGCTACTCTCCGCTGGATCTTCTCTATCTCTTCTATCAACCCTATCTGGTGCGGATTCCACACTGCTGAGCAGTATTCAAGCAGTGGGCGAACAAGCGTACTGTAACCTACTTCCTTTGTTGTCGGACTGAATTTCCTTAGGATTCTTCCAATGAATCTCAGTCTGGCATCTGCTTTACCGACGTTGAACATTATATGATAATTCCATTTTAAATCACTCCTAATGCGTACTCCCAGATAATTTATGGAATTAACTGCTTCCAGTTGCTGACCTGCTATTTTGTAGCTGAATGATAAGGGACCTATCTTTCTATGTATTCGCATCACATTACACTTGTCTACATTGAGATTCAATTGCCATTCCCTGCACCATGCGTCAATTCGCTGCAGATCCTCCTGCATTTCAGTACAATTTTCCATTGTTGCAACCTCTCGATACACCACAGCATCATCTGCAAAAAGCCTCAGTGAACTTCCGATGTCATCCACCAGGTCATTTATGTATATTGTGAATAGCAACGGTCCTATGACACTCCTGAAATCACTCTTACTTCGGAAGACTTCTCTCCATTGAGAATGACATGCTGCGTTCTGTTATCTAGGAACTCCTCAAGCCAATCACACAATTGATCTGATAATCCGTATGCTCTTACTTTGTTCATTAAACGACTGTGGGGAACTGTGTCAAACGCTTTGCGGAAGTCAAGAAACACGACATCTACCTGTGAATCCATGTCTATGGCCCTCTGAGTCTCGTGGACGAATAGCGCGAGCTGGGTTTCACACGACCGTCTTTTTCGAAACCCATGCTGATTCCTACAGAGTAGATTTCTAGTCTCCAGAAAAGACATTATATTCGAACATAATACGTGTTCCAAAATTCTACAACTGATCGACGTTAGAGATATAGGTCTATAGTTCTGCACATCTGTTCGACGTCCCTTCTTGAAAACGGGGATGACCTGTGCCCTTTTCCAATCCTTCGGAACGCTTCGCTCTTCTAGAGACCTACGGTACAGCGCTGCAAGAAGGGGGACAAGTTCCTTCGCGTACTCTGTGTAAAATCGAACTGGTATCCCGTCAGGAGCAGCGGCCTTTCCTCTTTTGAGCGATTTTAATTGTTTCTCTATCCCTCTGTCGTCTATTTCGATATCTACCATTATGTCATCTGTGCAACAATCTAGAGAAGCACAGTGCAGTCTTCCTCTGTGAAACAGCGTTGGAAGAAGACATTTAGTATTTCGGCCTTTAGTCTGTCATCCTCTGTTTCAGTACCATTTTGGTCACAGAGTGTCTGGACATTTTGTTTTGATCCACCTACCGCTTTGACATAGGACCAAAATTTCTTAGGATTTTCTGCCAAGTCAGCACATAGAACATTATTTTCGAATTTATTGAAAGCCTCTCGCATAGCCCTCCTCACACTACATTTCGCTTGGCGTAATTTTTGTTTGTCTGCAAGGCTTTGGCTATGTTTATGTTTGCTGTGAAGTTCCGTTTGCTTCCGCAGCAGTTTTCTAACTCGGTTGTTGTACCACGGTGGCTCTTTTCCATCTCTTACGATCTTGCTTGGCACATACTCATCTGACGCATATTGTACGATGGTTTTGAACTTTGTCCACTGATCCTCAACACTATCTGTGCTTGAGACAAAACTTTTGTGTTGAGCCGTCAGGTACTCTGTAATCTGCTTTTTGTCACTTTTGCTAAACAGAAAAAACTTCCTACCTTTTTTAATATTTCTATTTACGGCTGAAATCATCTATGCAGTAACCGCTTTATGATCGCTGATTCCCTTTTCTGCATTAACTGATTCAAATAGTTCGGGTCTGTTTGTCACCAGAAGGTCTAATATGTTATCGCCACGAGTCGGTTCTCTGTTTAACTGCTCAAGGTAGTTTTCAGATAAAGCACTTAAAAATATTTCACTGGATTCTTTGTCCCTGGCACCCGTTATGAACGTTTGAGTCTCTCCGGCAAATTAAAATCTCCACCCAGAACTATAACATGGTGGGGAAATCTACTCGAAATATTTTCCAAATTATTCTTCAGGTGCTGAGCCACAACAGCTGCTGAGCCCGGGGGCCTATAGATACATCCAAATACCATGTCTGAGCCTGCTTTAGCCGTGACCTTCACCCAAATCATTTCACAATTCGAATCTCCGTCAATTTTCTTCGATACTATTGCACTTCTTATCGCTATAAACACGCCTCCCCCTTCACTGTGCAGCCTGTCTCTACGGTATACATTCCAATCTGAGTTTAGGATTTCATTACTGTTTACATGTGGTTTCAGCCAACTTTCTGTCCCTAGTACTACATGGACGTTGTGACCGTTTATTAATGATGGCAGTTCTGGGACCTTTCTACAGACGCTCCTGCAGTTTACTATTAGCACATTAATATTGTTATTCCCTGTTGCATTTTGTCTACTCCTGCTTTGCCGCGTCTCAGGAAGCGTCTTGTCGGGCCTAGGGAGGGAATTCTCTAACCTAAAAAAAAACCATGTGCACTCCACACGTACTCCGCTACCCTCGTAGCCGCTTCCGGCGTGTAGTGCACGCCTGACCTATTCAGGGGGACCCTACATTTCTCCACCCGATAGCGGAGGTCGAGAAATTTGCATCCCAGCTCTCCGCAGAATCGTCTGAGCCTCTGGTTTAAGCCTTCCACTCGGCTCCAAACCAGAGGACCGCGATCGGTTCTGGGAACGATACTACAAATAGTTAGCTCTGATTCCATCCCGCGAGCGAGGCTTTCCGCCTTCACCAACTCCGCCAACCGCCTGTACGAACTGAGGATGACCTCTGAACCCAGACGGCAGGAGTCATTGGTGCCGACATTAACAACAATTTGCTGTCGGGTGCACCCAGTGCTCTCTATCGCCGCCGGTAGGGCCTCCTCCACATCTCGGATGAGACCCCCCGGCAGGCAGACAGAGTGAACACTGGCCTTCTTCCCCGACCTTTCCGCTATTTCCCTAAGGGGCTCCATCACCCGCCTAACGTTGGAGCTCCCAATAACTAATAAACCCCTCCCCCCGTGTGCCTGCTCGGACCTTGCTGAAGGAGCGGCCACATGTACACTCACAGGCAGAGCGGGCGATGCCACACGGCCAGCCTCCACATTGACCCTCCGCCTCGTGCGCCGCGAACGCCGCTGAACCCGCCACTCCCCTTGGGGAGAGGGTGGCCCAACCGCGCCCGGTACCCGCGAAGATGTCTCGACAGCAGGGACAGTGGGTGAAGCATGTAACACCTGGGGTGTACCTTGCGACGCACCAGACTCCCCACTGCCGCTACACTCCGAGGCAGCAGCCTGAAGACGGCTGACCGCGGCCATTAACACGCTCAGCTGTTCGCGAAGAGTGGCCAGCTCC
Source organism: Schistocerca gregaria (assembly GCF_023897955.1). NCBI lineage: Eukaryota > Metazoa > Arthropoda > Insecta > Orthoptera > Acrididae > Schistocerca > Schistocerca gregaria. The sequence goes on from NC_064927.1 coordinate 276,524,304, forward strand.
TCCTGCGTCCGTACACAGCAGTCACACATCCTATCCATCCTAAGGAATCAATTTACTGAAGAGACTTAATCAACTTTTAACTAGACTGCTAATTCACTAAATGCAGCTGATTATTGACTAAACTGTGATTGCTAACCACTTCTTGTAGAAAACAATGAAAATAGCACTACCTGTCTCTGGACTGTATTCAAAACAAACACTAGCACTACTGGCACTATTGGCTGACTAAAGGGACTCTCTTTGACTGTATTCGAAACAAACACGAAATCTATGGAACACTATTACTAGCACTCGACAATTAAAACTTCCTAAAAGCAAAAACACACCGAAGAAGAAGTGACAAGTAAGAAAAATACAGTTAATACTTAAATTAAGGTTGCTCGCTGCACAGCAGACGTGAAGCAGACGGCGGTTAGGGCGACACAAAGTGCATACAATACTTCTAATGATGGGCCTCCGCAGTCGTCGATCCATGCATATGCTTGTGTTAACATCACGACATCGGCATCTACCATTGAAATGGGCACGTGACCATCGGCACTGGAGGTTGGCGCCTTGGCAGAGCGTTTCATGGTCTGAGGAGTACCGGTACCTTCTTTACCATGCCGGCGGTAGGGCGCGAATACGTCGTCTTCCAGGGGAATAGCTCCTTGACAGCTCTACTCCTGGAGGGAGACAAGCTGGTGGCGACTCCATTATGCTGTGGGGAACATTCAAGTGGGCATCCATGAGTCCAGTGGAGCTCGTAAGAGGCACCACGACGTGCAGGGTGCATCGCACACTGGTTGCAGACCACGTTCAAACTTTCATGGCAATCACGTTTTCCGATATTTCAAAAAGATAATGCGCGATGTCATAAGGCCAGGAGTGTGATGGAGTGATTCGAGAAACACGGCGGCGAGTTCCAGTTCGTGTGCTGGCCCCCCAACTCGCCAGTTCTGAACCCGACCTAACACATCTGAGATGTGGCTGAATGTGCCGTCAGAGCTCATAGCGCCCTCTCTGCGGAATGTACGGGAGTTATGTGACTTGCATGTGCAGATATGGTGCCTTGACATCCCAACAGTCCCCCTTGTTACGGCGAGTTTTTATGTGGACGATACGGCCTTTCTGACGACTGGACGACACTTGGACCAGCTGATCGCTAGGATGCAACGGCAACTTGATGTAATGGAACGCTGGGCGCTGCAAAATAAGATAACTATCAATCCGACGAAGGCGCAGCCGTTATGTTTACACGGAGGAAACCAGTTCTGAACGACAGACTCCAAATAGCTCATCAGTTTATCCCATGGTCGCCGGGAGTGAAGTACCCCGGTGTCTTCCTTGAAAAAAAAAAAAAATTGCTCTTCACGCCGCATATTGACGACAAGAAGACGGCAGCTCAGAAGATGGCCAGGTCATTGATTCCGTTCCTGAAGAGTAAGGATCTCAGCCCTAAGACTAAACTCCAGTTGTAGAAGGCAACTTTGGAACCTACAGTGTTATATGGCTCTACCTCGTGGGGAACTACGTGCGTCTCCAACTACAACAAACTCCAAGCGCTGCAAAACATTTGCTACCAATGGGTCACAGAAGATCCATGGTGGACAAGAAACGTCGACATCAGCACCGCACTCCACGAGACCACTATAGAAGAGAAGGCCCATGACAGGGCTCTACGAGCTTTTGACAAAATCGATGCTTTTAGGGACGAAGTTCGACGATTACAATCGGTAGGAACAGAAAAAACTGCAAGATGGCACAAGTATCGAGTACCGAAGTCAATAACGTTTCACCCTCCATAGGCGATCTGTCATAACACGAGGAAGCAGTCACACATAACAGCCTAGACACATCTCATCCTCCACAGGAGACAGACATCACCAAAGGCGGCGGGCTAAAGGACCCATTGGGTGTCAAAACCTAACTGAAAGTGGAATAAATAAAGTGTTTTCCTTTTATCCTTACATCCCATCCTAGAAGAATAAGCCAGCAAGGATGATATCTTCAGCTCACACAAAAAAAGTGGTGCCAGCTCCCTCCAGCATCCTACGAAGGCCTCACTGGTTCCATGCCACGACGCAACGCCGCTGTTATCCGTGCCAAAGGTGGACATGCCGGCTCTTAGGTGGGTGGTCTATTCCGGTGCTTGACTCTTCATACGAGGTGACCGGCTCACAGCAGTGGCTGTTGGAGGTCCGGTCTCACTGAGGACGTGTGAGCGCTCTGCGTTGGCCGAACATTACTGCAAGGAGGTATGTGGGGAGTTATCGGCACTATGACAATGGTTGTAAACTTTATCTTCTAGCTGACAGCTGAAGGAAGTGGTCCTGCTTGGGGAACTGTTGCCTGGACATTTTGTGGAATATGGAGAGGTGAATCCTCATGCGCCTTCTTAAGGAGGGGTAGGACGTCAAACGGTCCGACTTGGAGCAGGAGATGCACCACAGGACATTTGAATTTCCACTGTCTATAGTTTTACAAATACATTCATAAAACTTTGTCAGCATGACCAGGAAGGGTTCAGAATTCACACCCATAGCAGTGGATGTTGGAAAACATTACGATGTAATTTTTTTTACATGTGAAATTTCATCACTTTTCTCGCTTACTAATGGCTGCATTTGTTGCTATAGGTACACTTTTCTTCATAAGTAAGGGAGATTCTTCGATGAATTTTGCACGGCATACAAACCATACTTAAATGTGTATGAAACTCTAGAATTTCCAAAATCTATAAAAAACTGTGGTAAAAATTGAGGTAATTAGCTACAAAATTTGTGTTTTTTCTAAACATGAAGTTTAGAATATAGCAGCTTATTCCTTCCTTTTTTCATAAATTCTAGAGTTTCATATATCTATAAGTATGGCATGTATGCTGTGCAAAATTCATCGAAGAATCTTTCTAACTGATGAAGAAAAGTGTACCTATAGCAACAAATGCAGCCATTAGTTAGTGAAAAAATGGTGAAATTACACACGTAAAAAAATTGCTTTGTTACGTTTTATGACTTCCACTGCAATGAGTGTGAATCCTGAATCCTTCCTGGTGATTCTGACAAAGTTTTATGAAGTTATTTGCAAAAGTATAGACACTGGAAATTATAATATATCCTGTGATGCCTCTCCTGCTGCAAGTCGGCCCGTTTGACGTCCTACTCCCCTTAATACGAGAGTCACTCCAAAAGAAATGCACACTTTTTTTTTAATCCATCTTTTATTCTAGGTGTTTCAGAGTTTTACAGTGTGTAGATATGTCCTTTAGGAACAATATTTCCATTTCTCCAAATAATTTCCATCCGTCTCAACTGCGATACGCCATCTTGGAAGCAGCGCTTGTATACCCGCACGGTGAAATTCAGCACCAATCTGTTGGAGCCACAGTTTGGCAGCGTGCACAAGAGAGTCATCATCTTCAAACATTGTTCCACTAAGACAGTCTTTCAGTTTCCCAAAGAGATGACAGTCACATGGAGCCAGGTCAGGACTGTAAGGCGGGTGTTTCAGTGTTGTCCATCCGAGTTTTGTGATCGCTTCTGTGGTTTTTTGACTGACATGTAGCCGTGAATTGTAGTGTAACAGCAAAATATCTTGCTTTTGCCGATATGGTCGAACACAACTCAGTCGAGCTTGAAGTTTCTTCAGTGTCGTCACATATGCATCAGAACTTATGGTGGTTCCACTTGGCATGATGTCCACAAGCAAGAGTCCTTCGGAATCTAAAAACACGGTAGCTTTTCCAGCAGAAGGTGTGGTTTTGAATTTTTTTTCTTGGTTGAATTTGCATGATGCCACTCCATTGATTTGCCTCTTCGTCTCTGGTGAAAAATAATGGAGTCATGTTTCATCACCTGTCACAATTCTTCCAAGAAATTCATCTCCACCATTCTCGTACTGTTCCAAAAGTTCGCTGCATACCGTTTTTCTTGTTTCTTTGTGAGCCAGTGTCAACATCCTGGGAACCCACCTGGCACATACATTTTTTAACGCCAACACTTTCAGTATTCTGCAAACACTTCCTTCCCCTATCCCAGCGTAGCGTGACAATTCGTTCGCTGTGATGAGTCTGTCAGCAGTCACCAATTTGTTAACTCTCTGCACATTGCCTGGAGTGTGTGCAGTATGAGGGCTGCCATTGCGAGGACAATCCTCAATATTGCCGTGCCCGCTTTCATCAGGTAACCTGCTTGCCCACCGACTAACTGTACTGCTATCGACAGCAGCATCTCCATACACCCTTTTCAACCTCTTCTGGATGTTTCCCACTATCTCGTTTTCACATCACGGGAATTCTATGACAGCACGTTGCTTCTGACGAACGTCAAGTGCAACAGCCATCTTGAAGACATGCTGTGACGGCGCCACTCACGGGAACAGGTGGAACTAAGTTTGAAAACAAGCGGGAAGGATGTATCTACACACTGTAGAACTTTCACGCAAGCAGTATGAAAACTGTAATTTTACAAAAATTGTGTGCATTTCTTTTGGAGTGACCCTCCTATTTGAGATACTGCTTCCGTCTGGTATTGTGGGCTAAAGTCGCCCGTTTGTTTTTGATAGCTAAGTACATAATCGCCGTTTTTGGCGGATGTGCGTTAAATGTGTAACGTTACTTACCCGTCGCGTTATTGAGCAGCTGGCTGCATTCTGTTGTGCGTACGGGGTCCTTTCTGCTATGTACCGGGTGATGATAAAGTCTGTATACATTTGAAAACTTAATAAACCACGGAATAATGTAGACAGATAGGTAAAAATTGACACACATGGTTGGAATGACATGGGGTTTTATTAGAACCACCTCATATAATTAGACGCGTGAAAGATCTCTTGCACGCGTCGTTTGGTGATGATCGTGTGCTCAACCGCCACTTTGGTCATGCTTGGTCTCCCAGGTCCCCATACCCTAGTCTGTGCGATTATTGGCTTTGGGGTTACCTAAAGTCGCAAGTGTATCGTGATCGACCGACATCACTAGGGAAGCTGAAAGACAATATCCGACGCCAATGCCTCAGTGAAACTCCAGACATGCTTTCCAGTGCTGTTCGCAACATTATTCCTCGACTACAGCTATTGTTGAGGAATGATGGTGGACATATTGAGCATTTCCTGTAAAGAACGTTATCTTTGCTTTGTCTTACTTTGTTATGCTAATTATTGCTATTCTGATCAGATGAAGCGCCATCTGTCTGACATTTTTTGAACTTTTGTATTTTTTTTTTGGTTCTAATAAAACCCCATGTCATTCGAAGCATGTGTGTCAATTTGTACCTCTCTATCTACATTATTCCGTGATTTATTCAGTTTTCAAATTTATACTGACTTTTTGATCACCCGGGATATTTGTAGATTAACTGCCCTTTTCTTTGTCTCACTTTTGTCAGTGTTTCAAGGCGTTTACCGTTTCTGTAAACAGTGTCATAGGCACATTCAGCTACGTTTAACAGTGATTTGCTTGACTCACGTGTTGTCCAATGCCCTGTGTTTTATGAAAGAGGTGTTTGTTCAGTTTCTTTTGCTGACGCTTTAAGTGCATTTCAAACATACTTTACGCGTTGGCTTTGAAGTTCGTACTGTTTAACTTTACATATGTGTTGCAGCACACGTAATCCACTCCTTACACTTTTACTATGAGGGACGTCACTGCATGCCTTAATGCTGTGGCAGACGTCAAACAGAACTGGTAATACGTGCGTTAATAGCGATCTATTTTGTAAGACAACAGGCCAGCTGAGTACTTCAGATCCGTATTACCTGCCGTTCTTTTTTGTCAACTATCCCTCTGTCTATTCATTATTTGTCAGCTTTTATCCGGTCCTGCTGGATGGGCCATGCCCGTCTGACAATAGTTCTGTGTGACAACTGCCATTGTTTACTGCCGTGAGGGTAAGAGCTGGTCTCGCCTAAGCGCTTTCTGTAATGTAAATTTAGCACACCACTGAGCTTGACCACTGGGTCTTAAGATCTTCTTGTGTAATTATTTATGGGCTTCTTGGGTTTTCATCAAATTTCAGGGCAAATCTCAAGGCACTTCCGCCAGTTGTAAAGCTTGCTTAAGTGGCCGACGGCCGTTAATTCAGCACAAGTGTCTGTCTTTTAAATACTGTCAAAATTCCTTGTAAGTAAAATTCTAAAATTTGATTCGTTCTGTTATTTTAGTTTCAGTATTTACATTCTCAATCTCTTAATGATCATTGGTATTTGCATATCTTATTATTATTATGAGCATTGGGGCACAAGGCCATTGTGCAGTTGCTAAGAATAATTCTGGATATGCCTCGCACCGTTACCTTTGTTGACTATTTTGTATTGTACCCGTCCGTAGTTTCAACTATTTTGGTCTTACCAGTGAATGATGCTTCATTGGGCCTTATGCTGTTGGTGCAATTGTATAGAACGATTATTCTGTACCTGTTTGTAACTTAAATTTTTTTGAGTTATCGATGAAAGATACTTAACTGGGGCTTATGGCCAATTTTCAGTGTCTAAGTTTTATTAATAATTGATTTTCCAGTCTCTGAAGAAAGCCCCAGGGTGATTAACTATTCACTGAACTAAGGTTACCTTCCATTCAGAAGGCTGTTGCATTCAGCGACTGTTATATTGAATTGTAAATAATAGATTTCAGCTATCAGTCGTCCTTGGGAATGGCTAATTTCTAGCTGAAATCTAGTCTGCCAATAAAATTTATAAAGGACGACTGATAGCTGAAATCTATTATTTACAATTCACTGAATGTTGTGATTCAAATTGCCTACTTGTAACTGCAGGTTTTAAAACTTTAATTTAGCTCACTGTAGAAGATACTTGCCGTTTGGTCTTCAGCCGTTTCAGTGTGGTTGTTGCTGATCAGTTACTACCTTTAACTACTTGTGCTGCAGGTTTTTAAAATCTTAAACTTTTTATTCAAACTTTGAACTTTTTTCTTACTATTAATCCGTCTTTGCTGCATTTTCTGATTGTAAACTCTTCATTGTTTCTACTAAACTTGTCTTAAAATACTTGATTGTTTGGTGACGGCACGTTACTACTCCACAGCCAGTTCTCAACCGATCCTGCTTGTACAATGAAGCACCAAAGTAACTGGTGTAGGCATGCGTATTCAAATACAGAGATATGTGAACAGGCAGAATACGGCGCTGCATTCGGTAACGCCTATATGTCAACAAGCGTCTGACGCAGTTGTTACATCGGTTACTGCTGCTACGGTGACAGGTTATCAAGATTTAAAATGTGGTGTTAAGAGTCGGCGCACCAGCAATGGGGCACAGCGTCTCCGCAGTAGCGATGAAGTAGGGATTTTCCCGTACGACAATTTCACGAATGTACCGTGAATAACATCAAATTTCCAACATCGCTGCGTCCGGAAAATGATCCTGCAAGAACAGAACCAACGACGACTAAAGAGAATCGTTCAGCGTGACAGAAATGCAACCCTTTCGCAAATTGCTCCAGATTTCAATGCTGGGCCATCAACAAGTGTCAGTGTGCGAACTATTCAATGAAACATCGCCGATATGGGTTTTCGGAGACGAAGGCCCACTCGTGTACCCTTGATGACTGCACGACACAAAGCTTTACGCCTCGCCTGGGCCCGTCAGCACTGGCATTAGACTGTTGATGAGTGGAAAGATGTTGCCTGGTCGGAAGAATCTTGTTTTAAATTGTATCGAGTGGACGGACGTGTATGAGTGCGGAGACAACCTGATGAATCCATGGACCCTGCATGTCAGCAGGGAACTGTTCAAGCTGATGCAGGCTCCGTAATCGTGCAAGGTGTGTGCAGTTGGAGTGATATGGGACTCCTGATATGTCTAGATACGACACGTACATAAGCACCCTGTCTGATCGCCAGCATCTATTCGTGTTCATTATACATTCCGACGGACTCTGGCAATTCCAGCAGGATAATGCGACGCTCCACATGTCCAGAATTGGTAGAGAGTGGCTCCAGCAAAACTCTTCTGAGTTTAAGCACTTGCTCTGGTCACCAAGCACCCCAGACACATAGTCTAGGATGCGTTGCAACGCGCTGTTCAGAAAAGATCGCCACCCCCTCGTACTCTTATGGATTTATGGACAGCCCTGTAGGAATAATGGTGTCAGTTGCCTCCAGGACTACTTTAGACGTTAGTCGAGTCCATGCCACATCCTGTTGCGGCCCTTCTGCGTGGTCGCGGGGCCTCTATAGGTTTAAGAGTTTCTTTGGCTCTTCAGTGCATAAACCTGACAATGCCCTGAGGACCGAACATTGTTGTTCTACAAATAAATTTTAACAGCAGGCCTTGGTGGTAAATCATGACTTTTTCAGCGGTCATCGCCGCTGGCGGGGGTGGGGGAGGGTGCTTTTTTCCTCACTGGCTTGTCTGCGGCCCACATTTGAAGACAACGGTTTTGAACCAAGCGATTTGTGCTATCTTTGGTGGTGGTGGTGATTAGTGTTTAACGTCCCGTCGACAACGAGGTCATTAGAGACAGAGCGCAAGCGCGGGTGAGGGAAGGATGGGGAAGGAAATCGGCCGTGCCCTTTCAAAGTAACCATCCCGGCATTTGCCTGAAACGATTTAGGGAAATCACGGAAAACCTAAATCAGGATGGCCGGAGACGGGATTGAACCGTCGTCCTCCCAAATGCGAATCCAGTGCGCTAACCACTGCGCCACCCCGCTCGGTTGTGCTATCTTGTGGCTGTCATAATTTATCTGATCGGCTGATATTAAAATTATGACGCCCCAACCACCCGATGGTCCTGGACCTAGGCAACACATCGGTGAGTACAGATGACTGAGGAAAATTAGTAATAACGTATAAATTTGTTCGTTAAATTAATAGGCTTTCTAAATAGTAAGGAGTTGGCCCATGATTATTATCATTTGAATCGTAATTTAACCTAATGTATTTATCCATCGTTGGAAACGTTGATTATCACACAATGACACACTCATTCATTGTAAGGGACTGGACTGCAACGCCGTTGAGGCTTCTCCACATCGATGTGGTACATCGCGGAAAAGTCTCAGGTTTGCAGTATGACAAATTCTAAAACAATTAAAGTGTCCCAACTTAGCAGTGGATGACTTCAAAAACTTGAAAGGTTGGTCCTGTTTCAACAAGTTATGTAGAAACACTGGACGTTGTCCCGCGAAATAGTTTGTAATTTTGTGATGATCTTCAAGATGCGTAGTACGCATCTTAGCACAGGTACCTGAACTGGAAAGACGCCTGTTCTCGTCGACGAAGAGCTCAACAGTCTTTTGGATTCGCTTTGTGAAGCAGAGTGATTGTATTTTTTAAGCTGTCAACTTGTTGTCGGGCTGGAGCCAGTAGAATACCTGCATCGAACCACTAAAGCACTCCGGCAATCTTCCAATGGCGGGGCTCTAGAGAAAGACTGTCCCTAGCGGCGTAGCTCTTGGCGCCTTTGACGAATCCAAGAAGAGGCTGACGGTAAATGCTGCAGGGAACACTGAGAAAGGTTTCCGGAACTGTGCAATAATGGACAGCTGCAGAAAAAGATACAAATGAGCAAGCCAAGGCGAGAGAACGTTTAATCGAGTGAAGTGCTCTGGAATGCCACAGAGGCTTCTCTTGAGAATCCGTCGCCGAACTGGTATTCTCAGTGACTATTCAGATGAAACGCCATTTAGTCTCAGATCTTGCATTTCCTGCCTTTGTAACAAGAAACATCGTACAGTCTCTGCTACACAAGCATACTCAGCAAATAGCCTCTGGTCTCAGAGGACGTGAAAGCTTGCTGTGTGGGCTTCGGGAAGCAGCCTTATTTCTGTGCAGCTATAGGGTATTGAGATTATGGCCTTTTTCTATCATCGTCATCATCATCATCGTTTAGTAGCCTCTTTGAACTGAGGACAACAGCTTCGCCTACAAAGTGTTCAAAAAAAATGTATTTCACACTATTAGAGATCTTTTTAATTTTTGACGCTTGGTGTTCACAACATGCAGGAACGATACACTTCATACCTGACATATCTGACCATTAAAACAAATTTACATAAGTACTATCAGAGAATATAGTAGCCGATGACAGAACATGTTAACGCATAATGATAACATACAACAAATATGATTCTTTTAGATTAGTCACGAAAAGAGGGGAGAAAAAATACAAATATATTAGTTCGTTCTGTAGTGATGAAATAGTATAATCTTCTTGTTTTAAGCATGCCGGTAAGCTTTAAAATATGAATTACCCGTGCAAGTAGACTAAAATATGCCCAGATTTAACAGATAATACTCTCCGATACACAAAATTTTGACATACGACTCAAATTTAGTAACGCGACATGAGCGTAAGATTTTGTACAAAATTATCTAGCCACCGAACAGGTACTTTGTGAGTGCAACGATTTATAGTGGGCGTAACAAATGGAGAACTGAGTTAACTGAATACGAGGAATCGTACCTGATATCTCACCAAGCATACAAATCTTTAGTATGTGGCTTTAGCTACCAGCAGTGCAATGAGAATGTAATCGCCGCATACAAAATATCAGAGATCGAATAAAAGCACTTTCTTTAGAACAAAACTCTGCGTACGCTTCTTTCATCTGCATCAGCACGAAAACCAACCTTTCAGGCTGATATAACACGCAAAGAATATGAGTTACAAAATTAGCAGCATATCACTATTCGTTTTGATGTTAAACGCAGTGAGAAACTTATAAAATGTTACCAGCTGGTGAAGGCGAAAGGTACATTTAGCATCTTGCTATCGTATACTGAATTGCATTAAAAGTCAGCCTAATTCGTCCGGATAGTAAAATGCGTGGAGAAGAAAACTGAATATGAAGAGTATCTGAATGTAAACTCATGTAACTGACTTCAGGAGACAGGAAACAATAGCCATACATGTACTACTACTGCCCCAGAAACATGTGGCTCACAATGTTCCAATACATCAGAAAATCAAACAAACCAAGCTCAATAAAGGCCGTGAAGTATTTACAAAGGTCCACCAATAGTGTGACTAAATTGACTGTACACCTGTTCGGATGAATTTAAAGCAAGCAGTTTCTGTATCAAGAATCGAAACAAACTCGTTTTACAAAGACGCGATATTGGCATGTGGGATCAGTGTCCAGTACGTAGAGAATGATTAACAAAATCGTATAGCAATGTGCATTTCCTGAACGCAACGTAGACACATCTTATCACTTCACTGACCAGATTGCAGCAGACGCAGCGTTCCACAGTAAACACAAACTTCTTCAACACGGCGGAACACAGTACAGTCTATATGAAGATGGTATCTGTTCTTTCGGACATATCCGAAAGTACAGATACCATTGGCGATCTTGCAGCTCTCGAAGAATGAAACTGGCCGACCGCTGTGGCCGAGCGGTTCTAGGCGCTTCAGTCTGGAACCGCGCGACCGCTACGGTCGCAGGTTCGAATCCTGCCTTGTGCATGGATGTGTGTGATGTCCTTAGGTTAGTTAGGTTTAAGTAGTTCTAAGTTCTAGGGGACTGATGGCCTCAGATGTTAAGTCTCATGGTGCTCAGAGCCATTTGAACCATTTGAAGAATGAAATTACAATGAAGTCCAGACCTTTAGCTGCTTACAGGCGTTGATAAATATCAACGAGGACAGTTGAAAATGTGTTCCCCGACCGGGACTCGAACCCGACATGTCCGAAAGAACAGATACCACCTACATATACACTCCTGGAAATGGAAAAAAGAACACATTGACACCGGTGTGTGAGACCCAGAATACTTGCTCCGGACACTGCGAGAGGGCTGTACAAGCAATGATCACACGCACGGCACAGCGGACACACCAGGAACCGCGGTGTTGGCCGTCGAATGGCGCTAGCTGCGCAGCATTTGTGCACCGCCGCCGTCAGTGTCAGCCAGTTTGCCGTGGCATACGGAGCTCCATCGCAGTCTTTAACACTGGTAGCATGCGGCGACAGCGTGGACGTGAACCGTATGTGCAGTTGACGGACTTTGAACGAGGGCGTATAGTGGGCATGCGGGAGGCCGGGTGGACGTACCGCCGAATTGCTCAACACGTGGGGCGTGAGGTCTCCACAGTACATCGATGTTGTCGCCAGTGGTCGGCGGAAGGTGCACGTGTCCGTCTACCTGGGACCGGACCGCAGCGACGCACGGATGCACGCCAAGACCGTAGATCCTACACAGTGCCGTAGGGGACCGCACCGCCACTTCCCAGCAAATTAGGGACACTGTTGCTCCTGGGGTATCGGCGAGGACCATTCGCAACCGTCTCCATGAAGCTGGGCTACGGTCCCGCACACCGTTAGGCCGTCTTCCGCTCACGCCCCAACATCGTGCAGCCCGCCTCCAGTGGTGTCGCAACAGGCGTGAATGGAGGGACGAATGGAGACGTGTCGTCTTCAGCGATGAGAGTCGCTTCTGCCTTGGTGAAAATGATGGTCGTATGCGTGTTTGGCGCCGTGCAGGTGAGCGCCACAAACAGAACTGCATACGACCGAGGCACACAGGGCCAACACCCGGCATCATGGTGTGGGGAACGATCTCCTACACTGGCCGTACACCTCTGGTGATCGTCGAGGGGACACTGAATAGTGCACAGTACATCCAAACCGTCATCGAACCCATCGTTCTACCATTCCTAGACCGGCAAGGGAACTTGCTGTTCCAACAGGACAATGCACGTCCTCATGTATCCCGTGCCACCCAACGTGCTCTAGAAGGTGTAAGTCAACTACCCTGACCAGCGAGATCTCCGGATCTGTCCCCCATTGAGCATGTTTGGGACTGGATGAAGCGTCGTCTCACGCGGTCTGCACGTCGAGCACGAACGCTGGTCCAACTGAGGCGCCAGGTGGAAATGGCATGGCAAGCCGTTCCACAGGACTACATCCAGCATCTCTACGATCGTCTCCATGGGAGAATAGCAGCCTGCATAGCTGCGAAAGGTGGATATACACTGTACTAGTGCCGACATGGTGCATGCTCTGTTGCCTGTGTCTATGAGACTGTGGTTTTGTCAGTGTGATCATGTGATGTATCTGACCCCAGGAATGTGTCAATAAAGTTTCCCCTTCCTGGGACAATGAATTCACGGTGTTCTTATTTCAATTTCCAGGAGTGTAGATAAAGCTTACCGACCAAGGATCTTCTTCAGTGCGGGTGTACTCACATTGCCCGAACTCCTACGGGAATCGGTAGATTGACTACCGCGAGTAATGAGTATAGTGGGCAGGGCCACAATAAAATGTACTGTGTGGACAGTAAGTTGAAAATGTGGGTCTCAAGGTGAGAGTGCCAGAGATGGCTCAGACGGATAGAGCGTTTGCCATGTAAGCAGGAGATCCTGGGTTCGGGACCCGGTTGAGGCACACATTTTCAACTGTCCCCGTTGTTATTTATCAATTCCTGTAAGCAGCTAAAGGTCTGGATTTTATTGTTATTTCATAATACAAGTCAGACTCACGCCCAGAGTTCCTAACAGGCGGGTCGTGTTATGACTGCTTCGCTCACCCGAAACTCGAAGAATGCTTGATACACCTCACAGACTAATGCAATGATGACTAAACTGTTCGCAATCGGTACAACGTACAGAACTGCATTTTTGGGAAAAGTTTCCAAAGATTAGTACTTGAAAGATGTGGGATGTAACACCTATAAAGAAATGAAGAGAAAAGCTGAAATACGCACAGAATGGAGACAAGCTGCCATTGTAGCTGTTGCAAAACAGTCCTTGGATTGACCACTACAGAAGAAGAAGTACTTGAAACAACTTAAATGCAAAAAGATACCAGGTTAAATGTTGAGAGTGGAAATGTGACAGCCAGTTTTGATAGTTAAACTGCTGTTTCCAAAAGATGAGATTAAGCGAAATATCGAATTGGAGTAGTCGAATAACAGACCTTCTGAGGTATGATACGGAATTAAATGATATTCGCAGGTACCGATATAGACAACCATCAGCTACAGAATGAAATGTCGACTGTGAAAATTTTTGTCAGACCAGGAGTCGAATCCGGATTTATCGTTTATTGCAAGCTACTGCCATCCTTTAGCCAATCCGAGCACGGTTCACGGCAAGACCCAAACTTCCATATATCGTCAACTGTGTATCCACAGCTTGCACTCGTATATACATTATGTATATCCCCATACAAGGGAGACATTTTAATTGAAAGTCGCTTGGCTGGTATCAGCAGATAAATACACAATTACAGTGTCTGTGTTATTCAGAAGTTCGAAATACGGTAGTGTGGCACACAAGTTCTCCGTGTGCAGACTACAATCTTTCAAAAACTCCAGTATGATGGTATAGGTTTATCATCTTCTGATGCGAGTATGATGGTGTTACTAATGACTGCGGATAGAATGGAATAGGTAATGGATAATATATCCAAATACATTCGATTCTGTATTACACCGAAATCACTCTTTTAATGCTGGCGGTGATAATAAGTTCAGTTACATATTTCACGTATGGAGTTCATAAATCATAATATCACCTTGTGTCACATGATACGTTCTGCTCAATTGCTAGATCGTCGCAAACCGTTTACCGACGAAGCACATTTCATTAGGCAACCGATTTTCAGTAGAGGAAACAGGCATTAAGACCCCTTCCTTAGCAGCGTTTAGGTCCAGCTTTAGAACGGAATACAACTGAGATTCTAAGTGCCATGTCATTGAAAAATGCATAGGTTTCCGAAGGCATGTGCCAGTGGATGCAAATTGAGAGGTCATTCAGTTACTGTATATTACGTGGAGGTGATTTTTGTGGGTGTATCTGGCTACTTACATCGTTCGAGATGTGTTAAATGGGTATTAGAGCAGGTCAGTTCGTGGAAAAGTTGCCAATGTGATTTCACTATCATTCTCCTCAGACCACTGCAGAACGATTCCGGCATCATGACACGGACACTTGTCCTGCTGGAAAATACCATCGCCTTTAGGGAAGACGTTGAATATGAAGGGATGCAAGTGGTCCGCAATAGTGTTTAGGTAGCGTACAAAATGGTTCAAATGGCTCTGAGCACTATGGGACTTAACATCTAAGGTCATCAGTCCCCTAGAACTTAGAACTACTTAAACCTAACTAACCTTACTTAAACCTAACATCACACACATCCATGCCCGAAGCAGGATTCGAAACTGTGACCGTAGCGGGTAGCGTACAGCTATCTCATAAATTAAGGATAATGCTGATACATGGTTAAACAACGCTCTGGTGGGCGGTTTTAGGGTTTAAATCATCTCGGGGTATAACCACGCCGTGCATTTGACCTGCGGTCGTCGCACGGTGGGGGTGGTAGCAGTTCATTATGCAGAGGTGTGTTGGTGCATGTCAGATTACGGTGCAGCGAGTAAGTGCGCAGACGGTTTCAGACGTGCTAATGGTGATTGTGCTTTAAAAATGGCTCAAAGAACACATATTGATGACGTTATGAGGGGTAGAATACCAGGGCGGCTGGAGGCTGGTCAAACACAGCAGGTAGTAGCACAGACCCACCGTGTGCAACAAAGGGTGGTCTCAGGATTATGGCAACGATTCCAGCAGACAGGAAACGTGTCCAGGCGCTACAGTACGGGACGTCCACAAGCAGACCGATATCTCACCATCAGTGCCCACAGACGGCCACGGAGTACTGCATGTAGCCTAGCT
The DNA here is from genome assembly GCF_023897955.1 of Schistocerca gregaria. Lineage (NCBI taxonomy): Eukaryota > Metazoa > Arthropoda > Insecta > Orthoptera > Acrididae > Schistocerca > Schistocerca gregaria. The sequence goes on from NC_064927.1 coordinate 276,539,918, forward strand.
CGGGACCTTACGCAGCCACTGGAACAGTTGTCTCCAGGCACACAGTCTACAGATGACTGAACAGACATGGTTTATTCGCCTAGAGACCTGCAAGGTGCATTCCACTGACCCCTGATCACAGGAGAGCCCAAAAGCCTGGTGTCAAGAACACAGTACATGGACATTGGAACACTGTGCCCAGGTTATGTTCACGGACGAATCCAGGTATAGTCTGAACAGTGATTGTCGCCGGGTATTCATTTGGCGTGAACCAGGAACCAGATACCGACCCCTTAATGTCCTTGAAAGGGACCTGTACGGAGGTCGTGGTTTGATGGTGTGGGGTGGGATTATGATTGGTGCACGTACACCCCTGCACGTCTTTGACAGAAAAACTGCAACAGGTCAGGTGTTTCGCGACGTCACTTCGCACCAGTATGTCCACCTTTCCAGGCGTGCTGTGGGTCCCACCTTCCTCCTGATGGATGACTGCGCACGGCCCCACCGAGCTGTCATCGTAGAGGAGTACCTTGAAACAGAAGGCGAATGGAGTGGCCTGCCTGTTCTCCAGAGCTATACCCCATCGAGCTCGTCTGGGACACTCTCGGTCGACATATCGCTGCACTTCTTAAAAGTCCTACGACACTTCAGGAGCTCCGACAGGCAATGGTGCAAGAATGGGAGTCTACACCCCAGCAGCTACTCGACCACCTGATCCAGAGTATGCCAACCCGTTGTGCGGCCTGTGTATGTGTGCATGGTGATCATATTCCATATTGATGTCGGGGTACATGCGAAGGAAACAGTGACGTTTTGTAGCACATGTGTTTCGGGACGTTTTCCTCATCTTATCACCAATACCGTGGACTTACAGATCTGTGCCGTGTATGTTCCCCATCTGTCTACGCTACTAGCGCCACTTTTGTGCAGTGCCACGTTGTCTGGCACCACATTCTGCAGTTATCCTTCATTTATGAGCATGAGTGTATATGTCACGTGGAAGCTCAGATGAATGTAGTCCCTAGTATAATACTGCCATCACCTGCCTTTGTCTGTGGAGCGGTCGCTCGCCTGGATGGCGGTGTATCTGCACACGATCGTCGATGTGAAGTAGCAATAAACGTGAGTAATCCGCCCAGGTGACATGTCATCAATGGTTGAGAATCAAATATCGATTATATTGTGCCCACTGCATTCGTAATTGAGCGATGTCGTTGAGATGGCATCGGAACATGCAGGGACCGTCTGTTGCAGAAACTGATGTTCAACAAAGCTCACTGAATGGCGTGCTCCGAAGTATTTGTAAATGCACCAGCTCAGGTCTGCCACATATGGCCGTCTACCTTGCTTCACAGGATGGACAATCTTCCGACCACCACCCGTGAACAGGCGTGGATGCTCAACACCTTGTCGTTTAGTGTGGTGTCACCGGTCTTCAACCACTTTCCACTGATACTCACAACAGTAGCGTCCGAACAGCTCACCATCCTCAACGTTTCCGAGATGATCGTTCCAGGGCATCGGGTTATAACGATCTGCTCCTTGTCAGTAGATTCCTTAATTTTCGGCCTGTAATGTCGCTAGAATGATTGCCTATTCGTGTCTGCTACGTTTGTATACTGGGTGGTTGTCACAGAAGTAGAGCTCCTCACGGGGGTCCGTTGTGGGCTGTAATTATGGTATAGCAGCAGAAGTTGGTACCTACTGTAATGTGGTAATGCGGAACAGATTTATACTGGAAAAGAATTAGTTCCAATTTTGGCCACCAGATGCAAATCTGGCGCTGTGAGCGCAAGAAAGACGTTTCCATCTTTGATGGATTAGAAACGGAACGTGAACAGAAAACAACAAACAAGTGAGAAACGCATGATGTTGATTTCATTATAAAGATTACGCAAATTGTTCAACATGAGCACCGGAGACGTCGACAGGACGCAGCATCTGTATTCCTTTATACTGGCGTTCAGATCAGGTAGACAATAAACGAGTCCCTGGTGAACGAGTTCTTTTAGATACCCTCAGAGGCAAAAGTCACGTGGATTCAGATTAGGTGATCTTGCAGGTCTAGCATCAGGAAAATCTCTGGAGACAACACCTTCATGGAAGGTTATTAAGCCGCGGCGCCATTGAGGTAGTATACTGTTCTGTTTGGTGCCACTGTCTCAGGTCTAGTATCGACTATCCCTCTTGCGGCCCCAATTTCTGGGAGGAAGAGCTGGTATCTTGGGTTGTGTCCTTAGAAGATCTTCGCTTGCTTATATATATAGGGTTCGCTGGCCCGAGAGAGAAGCACAAAGTTTGGGGATTGGCGGTAGCGTCGCGACAAGAGGTGGTCACGAGGTCCGAGCGACCGAAGCCACGAGCTGCGGAAGGAGGGTCTGCGCAGAGCGAAGATACCGGAGTACTTCACCGGGGTCAGCGTTGACTACAAAGCAGCAGGCCGACGTCCTGTAGATTGGTTGACAATATTCGTATCGGATGACCGCTCGTGGTGTAGCTGCCCTCTTCTACCTGGCCTCCATCGGCACCACTAAGTAACCGCTGCGACGCACAGAGGATCCATGGAACTGCTAGCTGATAAAGGTTAGTAACATTCTGTAATCCTCGTGGTGATTTGTTTCATTGTCTATCTGCCCGCTTTATTATTTTCTGGTTTGTACCCGACGCTTAATGTTCTAATGAATCAGCTCTTGGTGGTAAATACAATCGGAACATTGAACTAAGGCACAGGTTGCCGTTAAACAAAAGAGGGACCTTGTGGTTAGATTTAGTTGTTGCCCGGTTCAATGTTTTGATTATAATTGCATTTCTCAGTCGTTAGTTATAATTTGATCAACCTGTGGTACTGAGCTGTTCGTTCGATGTCTGAAAGACCGGGTCATTATTGGTGTATTTTAGCTGGATCTTGTGGTTCCGTAGAGTGAGCTTTGTTGAAATAAGTATTCACGAGTGGTGTTTTAAGACGTTCCTTGAGAGCGGTCTTAATAACTGATAATCAGTTCAACTTTGAAAATATTAACAAGTAATTGTCACAAGGGCTTTAGTCAGTTGTCAGAAGTGACGGGTTTGGGTCCAGTCGCACCTTGGTAGTCGACTGAAGTAAGCCTTATCATTGTCATATTGTTTGGTAACCTTTTAACCTTTGCGCACAGGTGCGCATCTTAACCCCGAACCTTTTGACATGCAGCTTTCAAATTAATAATTAAGTCATTTGTTTTGAGTAATTGAACCACTCTGGTCATCAATGGTTCTTATATAGTTTTCATGTATTGCAGAAGGGCATTTAATAAGACAGACTACCGGCCCCTGGTGGCCGAGCGGTTCTAGGCGCTACAGTCTGAAACCGCGCCACCGCTACGGTCGCAGGTTCGAATCCTGCCTCGGGCATGGATGTGTGCGATGTCTTTAGTTTAGTTAGATTTACGTAGTTCTAAGTCTAGGGGACTGATGACCTGAGATGTGAAGTCCCATAGAGCTCAGTGCCATTTGAACCATTTTGAATAAGACAGACTGTGTCCAGCGCGGTGGTAAACACCGCTGTTTCACCCGAAAACAGGAGGGCTGCAGGTCCGGCGGTCTTGTAGTCACTGTCATATTGTTTGCTGTTTTTCAATACAGCACTTTAGATTTCTTTTGCAACGATTAAAAGCTTATTTAATTTGAGGTTTAAGGTTAACAGAATTTTGCAACTTTGCTCGTTTAGTTAAAAAAATTAATGGTTAAATGCCTCGATTATTTTTAAAACACAGTTTATATATATTGTTAAATAAGCAGTTTGTGTGAATAGAAAGTTGTATTGATGGGTCCTCCCTTACACATTTTCCTTTATTCCAGTAAGTTCAAAAATGGTTCAAATGACTCTAAGCACTATGGGACTTAACTTCTTAGGTCATCAGTCCCCTAGACTTAGAACTACTTAAACCCAACTAACCTAAGGACATCACACATATCCGTGTCCGAGGCAGGATTCGAGCCTGCGACCGTAGTAGCAGCGCGGCTCCGGACCGAAACGCCTAGAACCGCTCGGCCACAGCGGCCGGCCTCCAGTAAGTACCAAGTATCAGTTATATTAAGCAGATCTTTCACTGAGCGATCGACATGGGTGTTGTCCCATCTTGCATGAAAACAGTGGTTTCCATAGAGTTGCGCTCTTCCAAAGCAGGAATAACATGTTGTCCAAGGAGGTATCGTTAGCGTGCAGACGCCACGGCACACCTGACAGACCTTCTGGGTGCATTCTCTTCAAAGAAGAACGGACGGAGAGTAAAGGTGCTTTGAATCCACTCGGTAGTCACATACGGCGAGTGCAATGGCTCTTCGTGAGCAACACGTGGCTCAACAGTACCCTAAAGTCGGCAATTCTGTGTACCCCGTAGTGTAAAATGTGCCTGGTCACTCCATAGAATATTCCTTGCTCACATGTCATCAACTTCGATCCATACCAGAAACCGAAGAGCAAATTCAGAATGTTTCTGCGGATCAAGAAGTTTCAGTTGCTGCACCGTCTGGATATTGTACGGGTACCAGTGTAAATTAGACTGCAAAACCTTCCATACTATTGACCATGGGCTGGACAGGTATCGTGACACTGCACGAGCAACAGCGCTACTTGGGGCATGTGCTGCATGGCCATTAAAGCAACAACAACCCCGTCAGTAAATTCCACCTGGATAATACGCGTTTCACATGCACGTGCCACACCAATATAATCCGTGCTTTCGAATTTCAGTCTTCTTTAAACCATTTAATGGCGTCGGTCCTCTCCTTACACGGTCAGTCGGTGACGCTCTTTCAATGCAGTTCTGCAATTTCTGTCATTCACATAAAACGGTTTCAACAACAGCGCACTGTCTCTTTTCTCGGTAGACAAACTGTTCACTCACGTTGTGGCTTGTCAAATGACAGCGTGGGTGTCGTACCGTCATAGAAACAGTGTACAGCGTCAGAATTGTACCTGAAGCCCACAATTGGAACTAATGTTTTTTTCCAGAGTAAATCGGTTCCGCATTAACACGTTAGCATGTCTGCCAAGTTTCGCTGCCATACGACAATTACAGCCGTCAGTGGACTTCCTTGAGGAAGTGCACTTTAATTACAACCACCCTCCACGAGGACTTCCATATAGCATCACCTCCACGCAACGCCATCATACGGCGTTCAATCTCGCGGCACGAAGTCTCCTGTTTTATCGGTGTCTGTGATTAAGCTTTCATAGCATCATCGTTATCATCATCATCATCATCATCATCAATAGGCTATCACTCGCTAAATATTGAGCCGCTTGATAACGCAACTGAATTCTTATGCCACCATTTAGATAGTCTAAAGACGACGGCCAGCTGATCGAAACATGGAACTCTATTTTTGCTTTACGATTGTTGACTCAATTAAAAATAATTGGCCGTTTACTTGTTCTCCGTTGACAACTTTCTTTTTTTCAATCGTAACATCGTAAACCTTTACATCAATTTATTAAATTACTTTGTCCTGCGCCAGTATTTAGTGCCAGGGTTCCTGCAGAGTTAAATTATTAAGAGGCACTTGGGCTAGTACCCTGCTATTATTGTATTGTACTGTATGTGAACCGGGGACCTAGAACGACGGAGAGGCTCCGTCCCCGCCGCAGCGGTCCACAACCCCACGACGACTACCGCAGTCCACTTCACTCCTTCCGCCGCGCCACACCGAACCACTCTTTCAGGGTTATTGTGTGGTCTGCGCCCCGGTGGAACGTCTCGCACCAGACGACTGTAACCCCCGTGTTTGCGTGGTAGATTAACAGTGGTGTAGGCGTACGTGGAGAACTTGTTTGCGCAGCAGTTTCCGACATAGTACAGCTGAGGCGGATTAAGGGGAACCAGCCCGCATTCGCCGAGACAGACGGAAAACCGCTTAAAAACCATCCAGAGACTGGCCGGCTCACTGGACCTCGATACAAGTCCGCCGGGCGGATTCATGCCGGGGACCAGGCGCTCCTTCCCAATCCGGAAAACCGTGCGTTAGACCGCACGGCTAACTGGGCGGGCGCCCTGGTATTAGCCAGCAAAGGAAACTGAAGACCTCGCCAGAATAGCAGCAACGTCGTATCGATGCTCACGAAAGATGGAGGGCAGGTAGTGAAGGAGTACACTTCAAAATTTTTACAAGAGAACGCCGTCACATGCTATATATCCATATCACAATGCCCCGTAAAGCATAAAAATTAAACTCTGACTGGTACTTTTGTTTGATAATAGTGCTCAGAAACCATCAATTTACTAGCTTTTATTCCCAGTGAAATATGTATGGATATACATTTCGCCTAAATAATGCTTTAATTCTGGTGCTACATTTTATCGTAAAAATTTAATGAAGTTTCCGTAAAAATTTAACGAAGTAAGCCTGTTTTAAAACTGTTTCATCTCGTTACCTCAGCTGTTTTATCCTGGCACCTACTAAAACCGAGTCGCATAGACAGAACATTTTGTTATGAAACTGTCTGTGCGTTGAAGGTAAATTCTGTGCAACGAAAGCTGTGACGTTTTCGCAAAGTTGGTGTTCCTTTGTATTGTTCAACATTACACTAATTTGTGACTAACTACGCTAACAACACCCTCAATGGGTTGCTTACTGCAAGCACTTTATTTCTTTTGCTTTGGGGTTGATACTTGGGTCCCAGTGCTATCAGCTGCAATTTGGACATATCGACTTATTCAGATTTTAATGTTTTGCTTTTTAAGTTCCGTCACCTTTTACGTCAGCAATGTGACACATTTTTCTCTCGCCTGTCAGTACATGTAATGACGGTAACCCGTCGCAACTGTCAGCAAATGCATTTTCCGAGGCCGCTTTCCGTAATTAAAATAAAAATACAAACAATTTTGCACTGTTCTGAATGTTCATGTTCCCGCAGTGTATTACCTCATTCATAAATCTACGCCAATTTAATCATAGCTGCAATATGTCTGCTGCTGATATTTTGGTTGTAAAACATTTAGCCATATTCAAAATGAGCCTGAAAGATTGAATGTAGAGCTTTCTTTTTTTTCTCTGTTGTTATTTTGCCCCCTCGCCCCATATGGGTGAAGGGGTTGGAGGGGCGCTCTCCACTCTTTAACCAAGAGCATTTTTAAAAAAATAACGAAGATGGAAAACAAATATTATGAAAGGACAAAAGTTTACAGAAGGCTTTAAAAACGATAAAACGGATTAATTTTGCTGGCGTTTAAATAAAAACCGTTAAGACTGTTGTCTTCTTTTTTAAATTAAAATCGTTAGACTAACAGCTGAAAAAAATACACAGTTTAAAAACGCATGCAAAACGTTGACATCCTCCTAATATAAAGGAGTGCACTTTCACTTAAAATCTGCACTGGGGAAAAATGATTTGGGTAGAAGAGAGCATGTTTAGTAGGATTCAGCGGTATGGGTAGAAAAAATGTAGGGTCTGTCAGATAGGAAACCATGGAGATGAAGTGTAAATGTGGGGGTGGAAAGTGGAAGGACAAATGTGAGGAATTAGGTGAGTTGATAGCGCAGTTATTTCAAGAGGAAAGGGATGGGAGACCTTGAAGAGCGAAAAGGAGAGAGAATCCATGATGTAGACTGAGATAGGTGGGAAAGATTTACAGTTGGCAGGACGGGTAAATATTGGGGTGGACCTCATTATCCGGGAAAGGCAGTTGGTTGTAGTTGCGTTGGGACGGTATGGAGGTTGTGTAGGTGTAGAGAAGGTGGTATGTGTTCGTAAATGCGTGGCAGAATACCGGGATTGGCGATCAGAGGGGAAACAATAAGGTTGTTGGAATCTAGTTTGCGGATAGTGTAGCATACTGAGAGATGTTCCATGTGGGCGAGGAGGGGCGGCAATTTGATGAGATGGTAGAGGATCCATACAGGGAAAAGCAAACGCATGCAGAAGGCGAGGCGGAGTGCTTAACATTCAAGGATTTGGGGGGATTTATATACCGGTGATGGAGCCGGTATCTGTGCAGCATTTGCATTGGAAAGGATAGGTCGGATCAATGTTTCGCAAGTGTGGAGTACAGTGGAAAGGTGTAATCATCGTGTTCGGCCAGTCCATTGTTGGCTATTGTCTATTTTGATCCTTCTGCAGAATAGTCTGTAGGTGAGGTTCCAATGTTAGTGTATTTGTTAACTGGATAGGACGGTCATTAATGGTAAAGTAAAAGTCATGTAAACGGAGAGTGCGGCTGGCTCGTCAATTAATTTATCGCCTGCGTTTTGGTACTGTAGAGTGCTTCCGTCCACCTTATATACCGGTAGGTTATGAAACACAGAAATCATAGTGGAAGAAACAGAATACCTATAGCAGAAATATATGCTACTGTGGCCCCTCTCTCAAAGATCTTGTTTCACAAATTCTGGTCAACAGGGGGATAACATAGTTGTATATGGGAATTAACTAATGCCAGTGCCAGGTTTCACATTTTGGCAAGGCTAAAACCATCGTCACGATTAATTAAATCATTCACCAACCGTGTTTCAATAGCTTTCTTGAAGAATGAATTCCAGAAGAATGAAACAGTTGTTAAAATGCTGGCGTTCTCGTAGTCCACAACGTAACATGCCTGAGTATGATGGTCAGCCACGGCAGATTTATCTGTCTCTTCAAACTCCCTCCACTCTTTGCCCACATCAAACACCTCCGCATCTCCTATACTAGCCTGCCTAAGCGATGAAAATAGGCTACAGAGAGCATCGAATCCAGTCAAAGACTTACAAATACAAACTTTGCAAGAGAAGGCTGAGAAATTATAGGACGAAAATAGGGAACTCAGTGAAGCAAACAAGACTTGCAACAACAAATCAGATAATTAACTAATAAAATCACAAAACGAGCGGAAACACAAGCACAGACACTGACATATGCATCTTCTTTAGCAATAGAGCCCTAAAGCAAAGAGGCTTGAAGAACAGAACGGGCGAAAGCAAAACAGGCCACAACCTTCTATATCAAATCGACAGCAAATCAAGACGCCAAAGTTATTCGACAGACAATCACCAAGATTATAAATCTCAGTAAAGAGAATATAAGTATCAAGTCAATCAGAACCATCCAGACTGCAGTTATAATAGAAACCGAAACAAAGGAGGATTGTCGAAAAAAATATAAAAGACTAAAGACCTGCACACCATTGTCTGTGAAGGACCGCGAAAACGCAAGCCACAAATTGCAGTATATCACGTGCCACGTACACTTACCGACGAGAAGTTTCTAGAAAGCCTTTGCGAGCAGAATATAAGCGGTGGCACCACGAAAGAAGGCTTCGACAGAGAAGACAAAAGAAGGTTTAAAACAGGGAAGGGGTTTCAGTCACCAGATTCTGGAGGTCAGCCCACACCTGTACAGAGTCCTTACACGAAGACTGTGAGTCTACATAGATCTCGAATCACTCTCTGTGAAAGACTGTTCAGTAGTAAACCAGTGTTTTAAGTGTTGTGACTTAGGACACACGTCTTAAACCTGCAGAAAGGCTGACGTTACGTGTGTCAAGTGCGGCAACCAAGGACACAAGTGCACTGAGTGCATGTCCGATGTTTGCGTCTGCATCCCCTGCAAATACAGAGGCCGTGTCTGCAATAAAGCAAAATGGGGTGGTTGTCAGACCTATAAACAATTGTATGACCAGCTCCTGGACAGTATAGACTACGGCAGCAAAAATCAGCACACACACTTAAACATGAACATCCAAAGTCAATCAACCAAAACACATAAATACAAATCAGCGTCAACATTACAGAGAAGCTACGAAAGAGCAAATTGCTGGAGAAGACAAATGAATGTTCTGCCGGAGAATTACGACGTTAATGAACTCATCCCGCCTCTAAAACACTCAGCGACGTTACAGGATAGCTGCATTGATACGATAGAATATATAGATGACGTGACAATTGGTGACTCCATCCACTACGAGGCGGCAAAGCAAATTAAATACAGTTACTCCTCTCCATAAACTTCCAGATAGCATTAACGCAGAGGATAGATGAGTTGGAAGATGAGCATACATATCGGGTGATCAAAAAGTCAGTATAAATTTCAAAACTTAATAAACCACGGAATAATGTAGATAGAGAGGTAAAAATTGACACACTTGCTTGGAATGACATGGGGCTTTATTAGAACAAAAAAAAAAACAAAGTATTGCCAGACGCATAAAGATCTCTTGTGCGCGTCGTTTGGTGATGATCGAGTGCTCAGCCGCCACTTTCGTCATGCTTGGCCTCCCAGGTCCCCAGACCTCAGTCCGTGTGATTATTGGCTTTGGAGTTACCTGAAATCACAAGTGTATTGTGATCGACCGTCATCTCTAGGGATGCTGAAAAACATCTGACATGCTTTACAGTGCTGTTCACAACATTATTCCTCGACTATAGCTATTGTTGAGGAAATATGGTGGACATACTGAGAATTTTCTGTAAAGAACATCATCTTTGCTTTGTCTTACTTTGTTATGCTAATTAATGCTATTCTGATCAGTTGAAGCGCCATCTGTCGGACATTTATTGAAAGTTTATATTTTTTTGGTTCTAATAAGACCCCATGTCATTCGAAGCATGTGTGTTAATTTGTACCTCTCTATCTACATTATTCCGTGATTTATTCAGTTTTCAAATTTATACTGACTTTTTGATCACCCGGTGTATTGTGCACAAGAAAATGCACAAACAAAATTGTCATACTCACTCACAATTTCTCCCAACCGAAGTACATCATATGACACGTACACAAGATAAACACAAACCAGAATCATCATCACATGGAAAAATCTACGACACACGTAAATGTGAGCAGTACGTCAAACCAGTCAAATTTGTCTCGGGAGGCACTCTTCACCCCGGGCAAAAGGTTCAAAAAAATGGCTCAAATGGCTCTGAGCACTATGGGACTTAACATCTGAGGTCATCAGTCCCCTATAACTTAGAACTACTTAAACCTAACTAAGCTAAGAACATGATGTATATCCATGCCCGAGGCAGGATTCGAACCTGCGACCGTAGCGGTCACGCGGTCCCAGACTGAAGCACCTAGAACCGCTCGGCCACTCCGCCCGGCAAACTACATCAGAGACCTAGTAATGGATGCCAGAGGCAAAAAATTGATGATAATTGCTGACATTAATGCCAGATCGAACCTATAGCAACATATGCAGGGGTCGATGGTACGAGCAGTAATATCGACTTTACGCTAGCAAATAATGCAGCAATGGCATACGTAACAAACTGGACTGAACACGACAACATAACCAGTAGTGATCACAATGTCATAAATACACACTAACCCACACTCAGCCGGCTGGAGTGGCCGAGCGGTTCTAGGCGCTATAGTCTGGATCCGCGCGACCTCTACGGTCGCAGTTTCGAATCCTGCCTCGGGCTTGGATGTGTGTGATGTCCTTAGGTTAGTTAGGTTTAAGTAGTTCTAAGTTCTAGGGGACTAGATGACCTCAGAAGTTAAGTCCCATAGTGCTCAGAGCCATTTGAACCATTTTAACCCACACTCAGAACACAACGACCAAATCACTCACCAGACACTTATTGTTGCACAAAGCAGACTGGAACAAATTAACGGAAATTATCCAACAACACGATCCAGAAAACATCGATGGAGGTATCGAATATAGAGCACACAAGTTAACACAGGTAATACAACATGCACAATACCGACAGGAATACCGACAAAACGCTCACCAGTACCTTGGACCAACGAACTCACGAGACTCAAACAACATGCCAACGAAAATTATATCAGTGGGAGATAGTAGGTAGGGAAAGACGCATAAGACTTGAAGCATATAGGCATGCATAAGAGTTATTCAGACATACCCTAAACAACATGCGTAGACAACAATGGGAGCTATTTATAACAACGCAAACAGAGCACAATCTATGGGGGAAGCATACAAAACACTAACAGAGTAGATAAAAACGTCATAAGTTCCGGGAACGCTAAGGCAGGATGACGGCATTATGACGAGAGGATGGAGGAATATAGCGGAGTTTCTACTTTATAAACTGCTCCCTGATGACACACAATATACATCACTAAGAGAAAACCTACACACACCATACAACACTGCCACTGTCACCTGTCCTTCTGCGCAAGGAGAGGTTGCGCTAGCAATCACAGAGCTCAAAAACAAGAAAGCACCTGGACCAGATGGTATCCACTTGGAAACACTGAGAAGAATAGCGCCGCAAATCACCCCGTTCCTAACAACGTTACTGAACGATGTCGCAATTACACATTGGTATCACAACAATAAACTCAGGATAGCCGAAACAAAACAACAAACACATTACTGAAAGGATCACTCCAAAGGAATCCTTCGGTTAAAATTGGGGACACAAACATCAAACGAGCACACGTTACATGGTATCTTCGTCATGAAAACATTGAATTTCCATGAAAACATAAAGCTAACAACAGACAAAGCAGAAAAAATACTACACAAACTGGTGAGGCTAAGTTCAAAACAGTACAGACTACCTCTACGAGTCATATGGACTTACCACTGTGCGCTCTTCGAATCAGTACTCAACTTCGCAGCTAGCACGTGGGCATATAGACTATACGTGGTCACCAACAAAGCATCTGTCAGACGAGGGCACAGAAGTGTCCTACTTAGGTATCTGGAGCCTGCGTCACCACCTCAGCGGATGCACTGTGTGTGGTGCTCGGAATATGCCCCATAGATATCACGATCAAATACAGAGCTGCAAGGTACTGGTTAAAGCTGGAGAGACTAGATAAGGTACACACAATAAATGGTGTTTCGATAGAGACGATACGTTACCTTAAAAGTTTGCGTTTGGATACATGGCAAGGTAAGGTAAGTGATAAGGGACGTAGACTGCACGACTTCCTCCCTGACATAAGGGAGCGGCTGAGAATGAAACATATCGAACCCAGCCGCAGTACGGTACATTTATCAACCGAACATTGACCTTATCCCACGCAATTAAACCGCGTGAGTCTGAGGCAGACACCTATATCAACATGCAGGGAAGAAACTTCCCCAGAGCACACTGTCTTCATCTGCAGGCAATACGCGAACAATAGACATACACTACACTTAGACTACACAGATACAGACATACATACACTACTGGCCATTAAAATTGCTACACCAAGAAGAAATGCAGATGATAAACGGGTATTCATCGGAAAAATATACTATGCTATAACTGACATGTGATTACATCTTCACGCAATTTGGGTGCATAGATCCTGAGAAATTAGTACCCAGAACAACCACTTCTGGCCGTAATAACGGCGTTTATATGCATGGACATTGAGTCAAACAGAGCTTGGATGGCGTGTACAGGTACAGTTGCCCATGCAGCTTCAATACGATATCGCAGTTCATCAAGAGTAATGACGGGCGTATTGTAATGAGCCAGTTGCTCGGCCATCATTGAGCAGACGTTTTCAATTGGTGAGAGATCTGGAGGATGTGCTGGCCAGGGCAGCAGTCGAAAATTTTCTGTATCCAGAAAGGCCCGTACAGGGCCTGCAACGTGCGGTCGTGCATTACCCTGCTGAAATGTAGGGTTTCGCAGGGCTCGAATGAAGGGTAGAGTCACGGGTCGTAACACATCTGAAATGTAACGTCCACTGTTCAAAGTGCCGTCAATGTGAACAAGAGATGACCGAGACGTGTAACCAATGGCACCCCATACCATCACGACGGGTGATACGCCAGTATGGCGATGACGAATACACGCTTCCAATGTGCGTTCACCGCGGTGTCGCCAAACACGGATGCGACCATCATGATGCTGTAAAAAGAACCTGGATTCATCCGAAAAAAACACGTTTTTCCATTCGTGCACCCAGGTTCGTCGTCGAGTACACCATTGCAGGCGTTCCTGTCTGTGATGCAACGTCAGGGTTAACCGCAGCCATGGTCTCCGAGCTGATAGTCCATGCTGCTGCAAACGTCGTCGAAACTGTTCGTGTAGATGGTTGTTGGCTTGCAAACGTCCCCATCTGTTGGCTCAGCGATCGAGACGTGGCTGCACGATCCGTTACAGACATGCGGATAAGATGCCTGTCATCTCGACTGCTAGTGATACGAGGCCGTTTGGATCCAGCATGGCGTTCCGTATTACCCTCCTGAACCCACTGATACCATATTCTGTTAACAGTCATTGGATCTCGACCAACGCGAGCTGCAATGTCGCGATACGATAAACCGCAATCGCTATAGGCTACAATCTGACCTTTATCAAAGTCGGAAACTTGATGGTACGCATTTCTCCTCCTTACACGAAGCGTCACAACAATGTTTCACCAGGCAACGCCTGTTAACTGTCGTTTCTGTATGAGAAATCGGTTGGAAACTTTCCTCATGTCAGCACGTTGTAGGTGTCGCCACCGGTGCCAGCCTTGAGTAGATGCTCTGAAAAGGTAATCATTTGCATATCACAGCGTCGTCTTCCTGTCGGTTAAATTTCGCGTCTTTAGCACGTCATCTTCGTGGTGTAGCAATTTTAATTGCCAGTAGTGTATATACACAGCAATAAGAGACGAAGAACAATGGACGCAATTAAACGTATTGACTAATAGAATTCCAAAAACAACACAGGACACGCCATAACAGACGTGCCTATGTGCAACGTAACAACAATCTCCAGAGGGTGGACAGCGACACCCACAGTGACAGCGAAAACAGTGACAATGAGGAGGAACGGGATGAGGAAGCCGACATGTGACAGTAAATAAGCATAAGGTGCTGGTGATCTAGCCAGGAAATCACCAAATGCTGTACACGGATGGGCACCTAAAAGGGATAAACAATACCATTTCTCTACTAACAACCATTTGTGTGTGTGTGTGTGTGTGTGTGTGTGTGTGTGTGTTTGTTTCTGTGTGCCCGTGATTGGCGGTCAACGGCTCGAAGAGGTATTCACCGTCAGTCACATCCGGTAATGGTACTAAGAAATCTCTCCTCTATCCTACCATCTGGTACGCTGCCGCGCCTTTAGAAACACGTCCTACCGACCCTATGCCCACGCACACTGTCCTATCCCAACGGAACTTCAACCAACTCCCTCTCCCAAACAATCAGATCCTCCCCGATATTTATCACTCCTACCGACTTAAACTCTTTCACACCTACACCACTCCACATCAGGGCTCCTGTCTCCTTATCCCTCTACATCCATCCCATCCCTTCCTTTTTGTTACCCTTATCCTACCCGCATATAAGACACCTCCCCGCCCTCTATCTTTCCCAACTTCTATGTTCGCACTGTCCTTCCCAATACCTACCACCGTCCCCATATTTTACCCTACCCGTCACCCCAATGGAACATGTCCTTTTCTCCTGAAATAATTTTCTTCCAGTGTAGGTCAGATTTCATCATTCTCTACGTATTTCCGAAATGTATATATTTTCTCTTTTTAGATGTCCGCTTTCGATTTTTTAACTGAAAGTAGTAAATCAGTCCTCGTGTCCTTTATCCCATTTTTTAAGACGCTCTTGGTTGAAGAGCGGAATATTGTATACAACAAACCACAACGATGAAAATCATATATACGCTTGCCTGCTACCGAATCTTCATCCTTCACAGAGCAAATGGGCGTGACTCTTTTCTGTGCTGGCAGAAAAAGAGCCTTCACTTATGTTCAAAGAGGATACGGCCAGTTTTAGAAGAAAGATTCCCTACGAATGAATGGAACGCCATGGGTTTGAACCTTTCCTCTTCAGCTCCTTGAGGAGGGGCACGCACCGCAGCTTTGGTTCAAATTGCAAAGCCCAGGAGGTCTTTCATGATGCCCAGTTGTTACCTTCAAAGCCTTTTATTAGACGTTCAAGTTTTCCTGTAGATTGTTTTTATCAGCAGTCATGTGTGTACGAGAGTATTCGAAACACCATTGGACTGTACTTGTGTGCGATGACGACGTCGGCTGACTGCTTCACTGGAAACATACGATTGCTCTTGTCAATACTTGTAAACAATCTGATGGACAGGGTCACCAGCTGTCAGTTAGTTTTCGCTGATGACACTATAGTGCTCGCGAATGTGTCGTCGTCAACACAGTTGAGTAGGAAAAAAAAATCCTGTAATGTGCGAATACAATGTTACAGATGTCCTGCTTGACACAAATAAGTCGATTAAAGATCTAGGCGTAATGTTGCAAAGCGGCGTGGACTGGAACGAGCGCGTAAGAAGGTAGCAGGGAAGGCGAATACTGAACTTAGACTTATTGTGGTAATTCAAGGAAATGTAACTCAATGTAAATATAGCGAAGTATAGAACACTGGGAGAACGGATTCTTGGGTATTGCTTGAATGTTTGGGTTTTCCATCGCATAGGAATAAAGGAAGACAACGAAGCAGTTCAGAGGCGTACTGCTAGATTTATTACCACTAGGTTCGATCAACAATCGAGTATTACGGACATGATTCGTGAGCTCCACTGGGATTCCCTCGAGGGAGACGACGTTCTTTACGCGAGACTACAACTAAATTTAACCCTGCCCGAACAGGTCATGGAGGCCCAACGGTGCTGACCGATCGCCGTGTCATTCTCAGCCCACAGGCGTCACTGGATGCGGATTTGGAGGGGCATGTGGTCACCACACCGCTCTCCCGGCTGTATATCAGTTTACGAGACCGGAGCCGCTACTGCTCAGTCAAGTAGCTCCTCAGTTTTGCCTCAGAAGGGCTGAGTGCACTCCTCTTACCAAAGCGCTCAGCAGGCCGGATGGTCACCCATCCAAGAGGTAGCCCAGCCCAGCAGCGCTTAACTTTGCTCATCTGACTGGAGCCGGTGCTACCACTGCGACAAGGCCGTTGGCCCTTACGCGATAAAAATTTGAAGCTGACTTCAGAACGATTCTGCTGCCACCAACGTACTTCTCGCGTGCAGGACCACGACGGAAAATTAAGGCTCTTTTATTTATTTAATTTTCAATTTTTTGACTTATCAGTCTTCTTACTGGTATGATCAGGCCCACCCAAATATTTCTCTCCTGGTGCTACCCTGTCATCTCAGAGCAGCACTTGCAACCTACGATCCAGATGTTTGCTGGGTGTATCCAACCTATGTTTTCCTCTATCGTTATTACCCTCTACAACTTGCTCTTGTACCATGGAAATTGTTGCCTGATTCTATCGTCCTGTCCCTTCTTCTTGTCAGTGTTTTCCATACGATCGTTTCCAATTCGATTCTGTGGAGAACCTGCTCATTCTTTACTTTATCAGTCCACCTAATTTTCAGAATTCTTCTGTAGCACCACATCCCAAAAGCCTCGATTCTCTTCTCTTCTGTCCCGGTTTTCCACAGTCCGTGTTTCACTTCCATACAATACCGTGCTCCAAACCTACATTCTCAGAAAATTTCTGCCTCAAATTAAGGCTTATGTTTCACACTAGTAGACTTCTCATGCCCTTTTTTCAGTTTTAGTTTGCTTTTTATGTCCACCTAGCTCCGTCCATCATGGGTTAAGCTCAGTTCCTGAACTTCATCTACATCGTGATCACCAATCCTGATGTTAAGTTCTTCGCTGTTTTCATTTCTGCTACTTCTCACTATTTTGGTTTTTCTTCGATTTACTGTAAATAAATATACTGCAGTCATTAGACTGTTCATTCCATTCAGAAGGTCATGTAATTCTTTCGCTGAGGATAGCAATATCATAAGCGAATCTTATCGTATACAGGGTGGTCCACTGATAGTGACCGGGCCAAATATCTCACGAAATAAGCATCAAACGAAAAAACTACAAAGAACGAAACTCGTCTAGTTTGAAGGGGGAAAGCAGATGGCGCTATTGTTGGCCCGCTAGATGGCGCTGCCATAGGTCAAAGGGATATCAACTGCGTTTTTTAAAATAGGAACTCCCGTTTTTTATTACATATTCGTGTAGTACGTAAAGAAATATGTTCCAGTTGGACCACTTTTTTCGCTTTGTGATAGATGGCGCTGTAATAGTCACAAACGTATAAGTACGTGGTATCACGTAACATTCCGCCAGTGCGCACGGTATTTGTCTCGCGATACATAATCCGTATTAAAATCGACCGTTTACAAATTACGGAACGATGACAGATTTTTTGCACGCGTTCTATTTAGCGACGAAGCGTCATTCACCAACAGCGGTAACGTAAACCGGAAAATCCACGATGGCTGCGACAAGTGGAACATCAGCGACCTTGGCGAGTTAATGTATGGTGCGGCATTATGGGAGGAAGGATAATTGGCCCCCATTTTATCAACGGCCATCTAAATGGTACACTGTATGCAGATTTTCTGCTTAATGTTCTACCGATGTTACTACTAGACGTTTCACTGCATGACAGAATGGCGATGTACTTCCAACAAGATGGATGTCCGGCACATAGCTCGCGTGCGGTTGCAGCGGTATTGAATAGCGTGGATTGGTTGTCGAAGCACCATACCATGGCCCGCACGTTCACTGATCTGTCGTCCCCGGATTTCTTTCTGTGGGGAAAGTTGAAGGATATTTGCTATCGTGATCCACCGACAACGCCTGACAACATGTGTCAGCGCATTGTCAATGCATGTGCAAACATTACGGAATGCGAAATACTCGCTGTTGAGAAGAATGTCGTTACACGTTTTGCCAAATGCACTGAGGTTCGCGGACATCATTTCGAGCATTTATTGTATTAATGTGATATTTACAGGTAATCACGCTGTAACAGCATGCGCTCTCAGAAATGATAAGGTCACAAAGGTACATGTATCACATTGGAACAACCGAAATAAAATGTTCAAGCGTACCTACGTTCTGCTTTTTAATTTAAAAAACCTACCTGTTACCAACTTTTCGTCTAAAATTGTGAGACATGTGATTGTGACTATTACAGTGCCATCTATCACAAAGCGAAAGAAGTGGTCCAACTAAAACATTCGTATTTCTTTTCGTACTACACGAATATGTAATAAAATGGGGTTCCTATTTTTTAAAAAAAATGCAGTTGATATCCGTTTGACCTCTGGCAGTGCCATCTAGCGGGCCAACCATAGCGCCATCTGGGTTCCCCCTTCAAGGTAGACGAGTTTCGTTCTTTATAGTTTTTTCGTTTGACGCTTATTTCGTGAGATATTTGGCCCGGTCAATGGACCACCCTGTATATCTTGCCATGCTGAATTTTAATTTCACTCTTGAACGTTTCT
Organism: Schistocerca gregaria; assembly: GCF_023897955.1. Classification (NCBI taxonomy): domain Eukaryota; kingdom Metazoa; phylum Arthropoda; class Insecta; order Orthoptera; family Acrididae; genus Schistocerca; species Schistocerca gregaria. The sequence continues at coordinate 276,559,052 of NC_064927.1, forward strand.
TTTATTTGTGTCTTTCCTTCTTCGATGTGCAGGTTGAACGGTAGAAGTGATAGACTTCAGCCCTACCTTTACAGTGTGCCGATTTTCGGCTCGATTGTGTTCCGGCCACGAGAGTTAAGGTCGATATTGGCCTCGCCAGAGATACTGGGGGCGCCGAGTAGGCGGCGAGTGGCCCTCTGGCGACGTGGAGTGGAGGATTAGACAGTATCGAGCGAGAAGTACAGAACGGCAGAGTGTTGAGGTTCGGCTGGCCCGAATTGTGCACTGAATAATTTTGGCACTCTGTGCTTGTAGACTGACGGTGAAACCGAGACGCCTGGGAATTCGACGCTGCTGTGGAACGATGAGCCGTGGGCTCTGCAATTGTATGGACGCAATTACGGCGAGCTGTGGCCGATGTCGTTTGTGGGTGTTTTGCTGCGGCAGATAAACAAGACAGCGTGGGCCCAACCTGAACACGCTGTGCTGCAGCGCGTTCGCTCACAATAAGGATGTCATGATATAGGAGAAGAAAGCAGTGGAATACGGTACGTGTATCAACCTTCAGCGACTTCTGAGGTGTTAGTTTACTCAGCTAAGTGGAGACTGAGCAGTAACTGTCGCGTTTCAAAGTCGGATGGGCGTTGCCACAAAGTTATTATATTTCTTATTTACGAACATAATTTTGTTATCAGGATTACTCATTGGATAGATTTGAAATTCAGTTCTGCGCTGTAGTTCAGCGGGATATAAATACTGGAATTTACCATATCTACTAGCTGTGAGTTTTGTATATGTTTTTATATCTGCGTGTTAAATGAAAGTTAATTTTGAAGTTTGAAAGGTACCTTTCTACTATTACTATTCTTTAAGTTTTTATTTGGAAGTGATGTTGTTTGCTACTGTTATTGGCTGAGAATTTATTATTCAAATGAACAGTTATGTAATCAGTCTTTTATGAAGTGTTTTAAGATTTGTTGTTGGTGAACTATTACTAATAAAATACGAAAATTAGTAATGTTGTGTAAGCAGTTATTGAAGGCACCCATCTCCATTAGCCAATCAACCATGGCCAGTTGGGATCGGGCATTGATGTAACATTAGAGAACTAGAGGCTATTTGCTAAGTTGTGGCAACGCTAATCCTTTTGTTTGTTGTTATTGTTGAAGTATCTAGTCGCCCCTAAATTAAATAATAATTCTACACAACAGCCTTTCTAATCCGGGCACTTCGTTCTTGGTCTTCCAGCGTTATTGTTCCTTTTGTACATAATGCATATTGCCCGTCTTTCCCTATAGCTTTCTTCAGAATTTAGAGCATTCTGCACCATCTTAAATTATCGAACACTTTGTCCAGGTCATCGAACCCTATGACCGTGTCTTCATTTTTCTTCAGTCTTACTTCCGTTATCAGCCGCAAAGTCAGATCTACCTCTCTGATGCATTTACCTTACCTAAACCCAGACTGATCGTCATCTGACAGACTCACACTTTTAATTTCCATTCTTCTGTATATTATTCTTGTCAGCAACTTGGATGTATGAGCTGTTAAGAGATACTTCTCTGGCTTTCTATATTCGAAATCGTGTGGATGATGTTTTTCCTAAAGTCTGATGATACACTATGTAATCGAAAGCATCCGGACGCCTCCAAAAACATACGTTTTTCATATCAGGTGCATTGTGCTGCCATCAAGTACTCCATACCAACGATCTCAGTACTCATCAGACATCGTGGAAGAGCAGAATCGGGCGCTCCGCGGAACTCACGGATTTCTAACGAGGTCAGGTGACTGGGTGTCACTTGTGTCTTACGTCTGTACGCGAGATTTCCATACTCCTAAATATCCCTGGATCCACTGTTTCCGATGTGATAGTGAAATGGAAACGTGTAGGGACACGTACATCGCAAAAGCGTACAGGCCGACCTCGTCTGTTGACTGTCAGAGACCGCCGACAGTTGAAGAGAGTCGTAATGTGTAGTAGGCAGACATCTATCCAGACCGTCACACAGGAATTCCACACTGCATCAGGATCCACTGCAAGTACTAGGACAGTTAGGCGGGAGGTCAGAAAACTTGGATTTCATGGTCGAGCGGCTACTCATAAGCCACACATCACGCCGGTAACTGCCAAACGACACCTTGCTTGGTGCAAGCAGCATATACATGCGACGATTGAATAGTGGGAAAACGTTGTGTGGAATGACGAATCACGGTCCACAACCGGGCGATGCGATGGCAGGGTGTGGGTACGGTGAATGTCTGGTGGGCGTCATCTGTCACTGTGTGTAGGGCCAACAGCAAAATTCCGAGGCGGTCGTGGTATGGTGTGGTCGCATTTTTCATCGAGAGGGCTTCCACCCCTTGTTGTTTTACGTGGCTCTATCTCAGCACAGGCCTATATTGGTGTTTTAATCATCTTCTTGGTTGCCACTGCTGAAGAGCAATTCGGAGATGGCGATTGCATCTTTGAACACGATCGAGCACCTGTTCATAATGCGCGACCTGTGGCGGAGTGGTTACAAGGCAGTAACATCCCTGTAATGCACTGGCCTGCACGGAGACCTGACCTGAGTCCTACACAACACCTTTTGAATATTTTGGAACACCGACTTCCTGCCAGGCCTCATCGACCGACATCGATACCCCTCCTCTGTGCAGCACTCCGTGAAGAATGGGGCGCCATTCCCCAAGAAACCTTCCAGCACCTGACTGAACGTATGCCTCCGAGAGTGGAAGCTGTCATCAAGGCTAAGGGTGGGCCAACACCATACTGAATTCGAACATTATCGATGGACGGTGCCACGAACTTGTAACTCATTTTCAGCCAGGTATCTAGATACTTTTGATCACATACGACGAGTCTCCTATATTCTACACACCAAAGTGAATAGTCATTTTGTTGCCAGTTCCCCAAAGGATTTTAGAAATTCCGATGGAATATTATCTATCTCATCTGTCTTATTTGTTCGTCCGTCTTCGAAAACTTTTTTAAATTCTGATTCTAAAACTCGATACCGTATCTCTTCCCTGTCGAGTCCTGTTTCTTCTTCTAGCACGCCATCAGACAAGATCTCCTGCTCACAGAGGCCTTTATTAATGTAGGGCTCATACAGAGGCGTAGAGACTGTCGTTTTCACCTCTCTCCATTTGCGAGTGGAACAAGAAGAACCAGCGGTGTTACAAGATACCCTCCATCCCATACGGTATTGAGGCTTGAGGAGTATGTATGTAGATGCAGATGTTCGCGTACGGGTCGTCTTACTTTGAACTGGAACGTGGCTGTGGCTAGTAACTTGGCCGAGGCAGTTACCGCTACGGGTCGGGGCTATGGTTCATTTTGTCGAGTAGTAATTACAGATGGACTGCGCCGCTGATGCAGTAGCAGGAGCAGTAGCAGATCGGTGGTTTCCTGGCTGGACCCGGGGTGGCGCCACAGTAGACAGTGTCGGACTGAGGTCGTAGCTAGGGATGAATAATCGATATTTTTCGATATTTGTTTCGTCTCAGCTATAACAGGTGGTTTTCATTTTTTACTAGTAACCGGATAAAAAAGCCGAAATATTAATTAACCGTAGCGACAGTGCTAAAAATTTTCGTTTTTAAATAAACTTTTTTAAGAGAGGAGTAATATTCATTCGTAATAATTGGCATTGGTTTGAAATATTGCGTTATTACAGAAAAAGTGCTATGTAGTAACGATGCCGACGTGAACGAGCATCAAATACCCAGCGTAAGAATTGGTACAGCACTGCTGTGGCAATGATGTAGCTGTTGCTGTATATCGTTCAAAATGGCTCTAAGCATTGTGGTACGTAACATCTGACGTCATTAGTCCCCTAGACTTAGAACCACTTGAACCGAACTAACCTAAGGACATCACACTCATCCATGCCCGAGGCAGGATTCGGGCCTGCGACCGTAGCAGCAGCGCGGCTTCGGACTGAAATGGCTAGAACCGCTCGGCCACAACGGCCGGCTGCGTGTCGTAGCTTTAGGTACCGGTACAGATGTACCTGCAAGGTGCAAGAGTCCTGTCTACTACCTGGTCTATAGAGTAGTTTCTCGCTGTCGTCGCCGGACAACCGTTGTACTGCAGAATGACACCAACCTCAGTATGCAAATATTCTTGCGAAGAGATGTAGAAATGAGGTACAATGCTTCATCTGCTTTAAAAGATTAAAGATTTGTCTGCCATTTCTATGAAGTAAGGGAAGAGGAAGAATATTATGATGATATTAATAAATTAAAAAATTAACAAGTTTTTACAGTATGTAATACAAATAGTAAGTAGCTGATCTGCTGAATGTGTCTACATAATATGCCTTAATCTGCTTGTAGCCCTTACAAATTAACACGAAACCTTTAGCGCTGACTATTCGTAATATCCAAACTGTTATGCGATCTATATGTAAATTGAAAGGGGATGGCTGCTATCAGCTGCAGCGGGACATTAAGCGGAATCAGCGGAGACGAATGAAAATGTCTATCGGACCGGGATTCGAACGCGGGACCTCCTGCTTACTAGGCAGGTGCGGTAACCATTGCGCTCTCCGGGACAGGGCGTTCTTAGTACTACACAGACCATGTCGGTACGCCCGATCGCCGGTCCACACTCCCACCGAGCGCCAGTCCCTGTCCATCGTACTCTTGTTCGCTACTTAGAGATTCCCACCAGTGTGTAAATGGGGGTTGCGGATAGGTGGCGCTCGATGGGAGTGTGGATCGGCTGTGGAGCGTAGCGACATAGTCCGTACAGTTGCACAGTGGTTCCACACCTGCCTAGTATCCAGGACGTCCCGGGTTCGGGTCCCGGTCCGGTACACATTATCATTAGTCGCCGCTGATTCTGCTTAATGTTACGCTGCAGCTGACAGCAGTGATCCCCGTTTAATTTACATATAGTGTTTCACAGCTGCTGGATCTGCGTGGGGTCTGTTCTTTCGAAGGAACAGACTCTTTCTTTCTTTCTTTCAATTGCTTGTGCCTTTGTCCCACAGTTACGCAGGGTCGGCATGGTCAATCGGATTTGGCAAGGTTAATTGAAGGGGTGGCCGGATGCCCTTCCTGCCGCCACCCCGTACACCCCCCCCCCCCCCCCCCGGGATGGAATTAGTGTACCCCAACTGTCTGTGTCTGGTGTAATCCATGGAACAGTGCGAATGCGTTTGGACGTCTGCGAGCCGTGTAACTGAGGCGGGACGTGGGGACCAGCCCGGTATTCACCTAGTGGGATGTGGAAAACCGCCTAAAAACCTCATCCAGGCTAGCCGGCAGACCGGCCTCCGTCGTTAAGCCTCCGGGCTGATTCGATCTGGGGCTGGCGCGCCTACCCGAGTCCAGGAAGCAGCGCGTTAGCGCCCCTGGCTAACCTGGCGTGTCGAAGGAACACACTGTGCACTAACAAAAACAAAAACATAAAAAATTTTGGACGCTCCGCGGTTACGACATGGTTTTTGTACAGAGTTTCATAAAATTAGAATCAATAGGAGAATTTTTGGCGGTATACACCCCGTTATTACTTTTCGAGAAAAGCAACGAACGGAGAAGGGAGTAGGTAGCCTTTCATTTGTCTATTTAGTTTGGTATTTTGACTGTATCTATCTTGAAACTGATGGAGTGAAAATTTTCAAGCTTTGTTCGACTTCCGCGTTTAAGACAGGAAACAATAGGAATAAAAAAACCGAAAATCGATTATTTCGGAAACCGATGTAACCGAAAACCGGTGGTTTCAGTCGCTGCTACGTCCAGCCAGGCATTCGCGCGCCGCCGCTCCGACACGACAGCAGGGGCAGGCGTGGCGGCGGCGGCGGCGCACGCAATATCGATTGCAGCGCCACGCGGCCCACCGTCCATCTTCCTCGCCCGCTGCCAACGAACCACGCGTTCCAGCCCAGCATTATACGGCGTTTGGCTGTTAAATGACGGGGCCGACGCTGTCACAGAATTAAGTACGCATGCGCTGACGATGAACGACTAATAGCTGTGAAGCGTGAAGCCTTCTCAGTCGAATGTGGAATCTCTGGCGTCTGTAGTCAAATCATTGTAACCGTGCCATTCGTTTGTGTAAGCGCTGGAGTTGCAAAACTACCATACGCTTCCAATAATGAACCTGTGACTGCTGCTGTTTTCGTAGAATCCCTGGTGATTTAAGGTCGCTTCGACGATACTTATTCGTTGGTTCTCCTGCATACATCACAACGCTCGCTTTCTTCACGTGCGCGCCCTTCGGAGTGGCTGCGCGGTCTGGGGGCCATGTTCCGGATTGCGCGGCCCCTCCCGCCGGAGGTTCGAGACCTCCCTCGGGAATGTGTGTTGTTCTTAGCATAAGTTAGTTTAAGTTGTGTATAAGTCTAGCGACCGATGATCTCAGCAGTTTGGCCCCTTAGGAATTCACACACATTTGCACATTTTACGTGTGCGATTAGCGCCTTACTAGATTCCCCTGGCCGGCCGGAGTGGCCGTGCGGTTCTAGGCGCTACAGTCAGGAACCGAGCGACCACTACGGTCGCAGTTTCGAATCGTGCCTCGGTCATGGATGTGTGTGATGTCCTTAGGTTAGTTAGGTCTAATTAGTTCTAAGTTCTAGGGGACTGATGACCTCAGAAATTAAGTCGCATAGTGTTCAGCGCCATTTGAACCATTTTGAAAGATTCCCCTAAAAACGGGCAGCGGTGAACCGTTTAGAAGCCGAGTGAGGGTATATAAAGGGCTGGCTAACGCATCAAACGTTTTTGTTCTGTATAGGTATCCCCCTGACTGTCATTATGCATAAAAAAGCATTTATAGCAAAACTGAAATTGTCGAATATTGTTGACATGTAACGTGAGACAAAGGGCTGTTATAGTAAAAGATAGAGAAGACATTGCAGATTTATCATAGAGCGCAAGAAATCCCATTTCGTTAGTAAAAAGGTAGAATTAAAAAACCGCAATGCAAAAATATATCAGACATCAATACGCAATTGAATTTCTATAAAACATGATTCTGTTATTGACAAACAACTTTCGCATTTATCAGTAGTAACAGGAAACTCTTGCCTTTGTTCATGATGAAGAACGTACTATTGAATACAAAATATCAACAATAATTATATCTATATTTTTTGTTTGTGCCTGCAAACTGTATTTGCATCAGAATTAACTGCTCTGGTTAGATAGAGGACCAGAAAATAAGAGATCGAGGAATGTTTATTACTTATAAAATGCAATTTTTAGTAAGATGTAAAATATACATTCGACTAACAGTGAATGATGTGCAGTTTCAACTATGTGAAAAGTGTGTCAGAGAAGTAACAGGCTCCCATTTTCTCTGTTACGTATTCATTTATGATGCTTTCCCTAACAATTCTGCCAATACTACCGGTAATCCTATCATTTATGCGTGATTTATGGTGTGCAACAAAGCAACGGAACCATAATTCTGGTAGAGTGAAACTCTACGAGTGGCTCCTGAAGAGCCGGTAAAACGACAAGTGTAATATTGTTGTTGTTGTTGTTGTTGTTGTTGTTGTTGTTGTGGCCCGCTTTCTTTGGGATTGGAATTACGATATCTTCTTGAAGTCGAAGGGTGTTTCGCTTGTCTCATACATCTTACTCACCAGATGGTAGAATTTAACAGGGCTGGCTCTTCCAAGGCTATCAGTAGTTCTACACTCCTGGAAATGGAAAAAAAGAACACATTGACACCGGTGTGTCAGACCCACCATACTTGCTCCGGACACTGCGAGAGGGCTGTACAAGCAATGATCACACGCACGGCACAGCGGACACACCAGGAACCACGGTGTTGGCCGTCGAATGGCGCTAGCTGCGCAGCATTAGTGCACCGCCGCCGCCAGTGTCAGCCAGTTTGCCGTGGCATACGGAGCTCCATCGCAGTCTTTAACACTGGTAGCATGCCGCGACAGCGTGGACGTGAACCGTATGTGCAGTTGACGGACTTTGAGCGAGGGCGTATAGTGGGCATGCGGGAGGCCGGGTGGACGTACCGCCGAATTGCTCAACACGTGGGGCGTGAGGTCTCCACAGTACATCGATGTTGTCGCCAGCGGTCGGCGGAAGGTGCACGTGCCCGTCGACCTGGGACCGGACCGCAGCGACGCACGGATGCACACCAAGACCGTAGGATCCTACGCAGTGCCGTAGGGGACCGCACCGCCACTTCCCAGCAAATTAGGGGCACTGTTGCTCCCGGGGTATCGGCGAGGTCCATTCGCAACCGTCTCCATGAAGCTGGGCTACGGTCCCGCACACCGTTAGGCCGTCTTCCGCTCACGCCCCCACATCGTGCAGCCCGCCTCCAGTGGTGTCGCGACAGGCGTGAATGGAGGGACGAATGGAGACGTGTCGTCTTCAGCGATGAGAGTCGTTTCTGCCTTGGTGAAAATGATGGTCGTATGCGTGTTTGGCGCCGTGCAGGTAAGCGCCACAATCAGGACTGCATACGACCGAGGCACACAGGGCCAACACCCGGCATCATGGTGTGGGGAGCGATCTCCTACACTGGCCGTACACCTCTGGTGATCGTCGAGGGGACACTGAATAGTGCACGGTACATCCAAACCGTCATCGAACCCATCGTTCTACCATTCCTAGACCGGCAAAGGAACTTGCTGTTCCAACAGGACAATGCACGTCCGCATGTATCCCGTGCCACCCAACGTGCTCTAGAAGGTGTAAGTCAACTACCCTGGCCAGCAAGATCTCCGGATCTGTCCCCCATTGAGCATGTTTGGGACTGGATGAAGCGTCGTCTCACTTGGTCTGCACGTCCAGCACGAACGCTGGTCCAACTGAGGCGCCAGGTGGAAATGGCATGGCAAGCCGTTCCACAGGACTACATCCAGCATCTCTACGATCGTCTCCATGGGAGAATAGCAGCCTGCATTGCTGCGAAAGGTGGATATACAGTGTACTAGTGCCGACATTGTGCATGCTCTGTTGCTGTGTCTATGTGCCTGTGGTTCTGTCAGTGTGATCATGTGATGTATCTGACCCCAGGAATGTGTCAATAAAGTTTCCCCTTCCTGGGACAATGAATTCACGGTGTTCTTATTTCAATTTCCAGGAGTGTATTTAAACGTTGTCTACTCCTGGGGCCTTGTTTCAACTTAGGTATTTCAGTGCTCTGTCAAACTCGTCAAGCATTATCGTATATCCTATTTCATCTTCATCTACATCCTCTTCCATTTCCATGATACTGTCCTCAAGAACATCGCCCTTGTATAGATCCTTTATATACTCCTTCCACCTTTCTGCTTTCTCTTCTTTGCATAGAACTGAGTTTCCATTTGAGCTCTTGATATTCATACAAGTGGTTCTCTTTTCTCCAAAGGTCTCTTTAATTTTCCTGTAGGCAGTATCTATCTTTCCCATAGTGAAGGTACCGATGACCGTAGCAGTCTGGTCCCTTTAATCCCACAAACCAAGCAACCAATCCATAATGATATACGCCTCTACATCCTTACATTTGTCCTCTAGCCATCCCTGCTTAGCCATTTTGCATTTCCTGTTGATTTTATTTTTGAGGCGTTTGTATTCCTTTTTGCCTGCTTCATTTACTGCATTTTTGTGTTTTGTATTTTTTGCATTTTGTATTTGTAATTAAATTCAATATATCTTCTGTTACCCAAGGATTTCTACTAGCCCTCGTCTTTTTACCTAATTGATCCTCTGCTGCTTTCACTATTTCATCTCTCAAAGCTACCCATTCTTCTTCAACTGTATTTCTTTTCCCCATTATTGTCAATTGTTCGCTAAGGCTCTCCCTGAAACTCTCTACAACCTCTGGTTCGGTCAGTTTATACAGGTCCCATCTTCTTAAATTACCACCTTTTTGCAGTTTTCTCAGTTTTAATCTACAGTTCAGAACCAATAGATTGTGGTCAGAGTCCACATCTGCCCCTGGAAATGTCTTACAATTTAATACCTGATTTCTAAATCTCTGTCTTACTATTATATAATCCGTCTGAAACTTTCCAGTATCTCCAGGCTTCTTCCATGTATACAGCCTTCTTTTATGATTCTTGAACCAAGTGTTAGCTATGATTAAGTTATGCTCAGTGCAAAATTCTACCAGGCGGCTTCCTCTTTCATTTCTTAGCCCCAATCCATATTCACCTACTACGTTTCCTTTTCTTCCTTTTCCTAGCATCGAATTCCAGTCAACCATGACAAATTTTCGTCTCCGTATCTGAATAATTTCTTTTATGTCATCATACATTTCATCAATCTCTTCGTCATCTGCGAAGCTAGTTGACATGTAAACTTATACTATTCTGGTCGGCGTGGACTACGTATCTACCTTGGCCACGATAATTCTGTTTGTAGTAGCTTAACCGCATTCCTATTTTTTTATTCACTATTAAACCTATTCCTGCATTACTCCTATATGATTTTGTATTTATAACCCTGTATTCACCTGACCAGAAGTCTTTTTCCTCCTGAAACCGAACTTCACTAATTCCAACTATATCTAACATTATTCTATCCATTTACCTTTTTATATTTTCTCACCTACCTGCCCGATTAAAGGATCTGACATTCCACGCTCCGATCCGTAGAATGCCAGTTTTCTTACTCCTGATAACGACGTCCTCCTGAGTAGTCCCCTCCCGGAGATTCGAATGGAGGGCTATTTTAGCTCCGGAGTATTTTACCCAAGAGGACGTCATCATCATTGAATAATACAGTAGAGCTGCATGCCCTTGGGAAAAATTACGGCTGTAGTTTCCCTTTGGTTTCAGCCGTTCGCAGTACCAGCATACCAAGGCCGTTTTGGTTAGTGTTGCAAGGCTAGATCAGTCGTTCAGACTGATGCCCCGGCAACTACTGAAAAGGCTGCTGCCCCTCTTCAGGAACCACACGTTTGTCTGGCCTCTCAACAGATACCCCTCCGTTGTGGTTGCACCTACGGTACAGCTATCTTTATCGCTGTGGCACGGAAGCCTCCTCACTAACGGCAAACTTGAAAACGTGGGAAAACTGCTACTGTAACCTATATTTTAGTAAGAGAAATTTATGGTAAGCACTATTTATCACGTATGCGAGTTTTTGAATGGTTGAAGCGGTTCCAAGACTGCCGATAAAACGTTGAAGATGACCCTCGCCAGGAACGTCCTTCAAGAACAAAAGCGGATGAAAACACCGGGGACGTAGGTAATATGATTAAGTCTTACAGTAGGTTGAGTATTCGATCGATTGCTGAAACTGTAGGCATAGGAAAGGAAAATAGGATAAATTTTACTTAACTATTTTAGCACCAGAAATGTGTTTGCGAAACTGGTGCCAAAAATTCTTCCAATCCAGCAAAAAGAAGCTCGTGAAATTATCTGCACCGATATTTTGAATATCACTGAAAATGATCCTCATTTCTTGGAAAGAGTGATAACACGTGACGAATCTTGGTTTCTCATTTATGATCCAGTAACTAAGGCCCAATTCATGCACTACAAGGGCCCAACTTAACCGATAGCGAAAAAAAGCACTAATGAGCAAATCAAGATTAAAGCGATGTTGATTATTTTTTTCAGTATTCACGGAATTGTGTATCTTCGTTGTGTTCCTTAAGGTCAGACTATTAAATAAGATTACTATCTTGACATCCTTCCTCAACTCTAAGAAGGAATAAGAAAAAAAAGACCCGAACTGTGGAAGAACAAGACACGGTTTCTGCGCCAAGACAGCGCACCGGTTCATACCGCTTTAAATTTCCTTTACTTTACGTCTATGGTCATAAACCTTTTGTTACTTTAGGTGTACAGTAAAGGAAATTTATTCTATAATTCGGGTCCCTGTTTTATTCGCGAAAATGTCGCAGCTTGTGAAATTCATACCGCATTGTCTTTTAAAGATGTTTCTAGTGAAATACAGCATCCCAGAGTTAGACCACTCACCATATTCGCCTGACTTCGCCCCATGTGTCTTTTATCTATTCCTAAGGTTGAATGTGTATTACGAGGGACAAGATTTCTGTCCGGTGATGCAGTGAAAAAAGACGGCCCGTTTCATCGAGGAGCTCTCAGAGGAAGACTTGCAGCACTGATGCCATCAATGGAAAATTCAGATGGAGCGTTGAAGGCATAGAGAAGGGGAGTATGTTGAGCGTTACAATGTTTTCGAGATAAAATGTCTTACTTCAGTACATCTCGTATGCCCACACAGTCCCGCAATGCACCAAGGGCAGAAAAATTGGAGAAACTATCCTGTAGTCAAAATGAGAAAAGAATTCTGAGTGCGCGTGGGTGCGTGCCGTAGTTCTGTCGTAAACACGTCAGAATGAAATCATATCAAGTATTTCGGATTAACAAGCAATTTAACTATCAATTTCTTTAACACAATAGCAGCCCGTATAGCCGTGCGCGTTAAAGCGCCGCTTCTGTGATACGGAGATGCAGCGGCCCCGGGTGCCATCTGTCTGGCAGATTAACGACGAGCGTTGGTATGCGAATCAGCCTGTATGTGGCTTTTAGGCGGTCCTCCCAACCCTCGTCCCCTCCTCCTCCCTTCCCCCCCCCCCCTCCCAAGGTGAATTACTGGCTGATACCCAAGTATCACTCTGGGACACAGGCAAAAGAAAACGAAGAATAATTTCTTTAACACAGTTTGACACAGAGAACCATAGGGGAACGGCAGATAATACGGACCACCTGGTGGTTCTCGGGTTTTCTGCGAAACGCAGTAATTGTGCAGCGCTTGGTATAAAGCCAGACATCACTGCACCATTTGCTATAACTTAACTACTGTAGCTGTTGAGTAACTATCACGAGTAAATTTTGTTTGTCCCTAAGTTTCAGGGCTGATAAATGGCGTATTTTTCGGCATACGTTTATACTTTTAAAGGAAAGAAGTAACGTTATCATACTAATACTAATATCGAGTAGTTATAATTGAAGTGCAGCGACTCACATAGGTCCAGTGTGAGCTGTAATTACCGTATGGCAGCGAAACTTCGTAGATATTCTAATGCGTTAATGTGGAATGGATTTACGCTGGAACACAAAAAAAAAAAAAAAAAAAAAAAAAAAAAAAAAATTGGCCACCAGGTACAAACATGGCGCTGTACAGCATCTTGTTGAAGTCTCCGGTGCTCGTCACGAACAAATTGTGTAAGTTGCGGTTATCAATAATATCAATTACTATGCCTTTCTCACTTGTTTCACCTTTACTGCCCACGCCCTGTTCCTAGTTCATTACATGTGGAAACATTGTTATATGTCGTTCTTGCATTTGCGGCGCCAGGTTTGCACCTGGCGGCCAAAATTGGAACTATTTTTTTCCAGTTTAAATCAGTTCCGCATTAGTGCATTAGAATATCTACCAAGTTTTGCCGCCTACGATAATTAAAGCTTGCACTGGACCTCTGCCAGTAGCTGACCTTTATTATAGCCGCCGGGCAGTCAAGTAGTCTACTGTAGATTGTATCGTAATAATAAATACCTCCCGCTCAAACCGGTTACTGTTTACGCCATGCTTTAATGTGCAATGTCAGTCGGGTAGTATTAGCCGTACCAAAATCGAGTGGTGTGGGCCATATAAGTGACTTTCTCACGTTTTCAGGACACGATACCACGTTTGAACAAGAAGGGTGCCGATGAGTGGTCAGAGGTTGCAATGAAGCGACCGGTTTCAAGTGTTTTGGAAGGCGAAATAACCGAAAGCACTACTACCGATCGTTTTAATGTCCCTAAAACTACACTAAAAAGGAGGTTAAAATCATTGCAAGGAACCAACAGAGACCTGTGACTCCTCAGATTGGTTTTTTCAAAACCAACATTTGAATAAAATTACGAAGAAATGCTTGTAGATAATATTTCAGGTTAATGTCGCTAGTTAACATTGAGTTTCAAAAAGTGACTTACGATTTGGCAGACGATGTAATAGAGAAATGAAAGTCGCAGGTAAAGGTCTCAGTCGAAACTTTACGAAGTAGCACGCAGAACTGTCTACTGAAAATGTCAGCCCGCACGTTTAATGCGCTGTTCCAGGTTCAATCGACTACAATTTGAAAGTTTTTTTTCTTGTTTTAACCAGCTGTTTCTTTTATTATCTTGTATTTTTGCTACACAAACAAGCTGATTTGTTTGTGAATCACAAATGCACCTTTTCTATTTGAAAACCGACATTTAGTTGCAGGGTCCATACTACCCGACACTTTCGCTTAAATTACCGAACTGTAAGGCTTGGAAAATTTTCTCTTGCTCTGTGACGCTTCAGTTAGAAATGATTTTTTTCATCATTTAAATCAAAACAAGTGTTCAAGTAAAGATTCTGGGCAGTTATAACCATCTTCAAAACAACAACTATAGCTGTATACCACTTTTGGCTTAAGTGACCCATACAACCCAACGTTTCCTAATGGTTAGGAAATAGATGAATCACAAATTTATCGAATGTAGCGTCGGTTGACAACACGGCGACAGTTTTTCGTCACGGAACATATTCGTCTGGCGCTGTCACTTTGTCTTCTGTGTCTGTATTATAACTGTATCGTGTTGTACCTTCCAAAGACGCGTGTATATGATCCGTAGACGCTGCATGATTTTTGTGCCTTTTTTATCTTTCCTTCTCAATGCTTCGCAGTCGCTCAGCACTGTATTTGTAAGATTTTGGATTCCCTTCGACACGAACTTTCCTCTGCCTTACGTTTTGTATAATACCGAGCATATTTACGAGTTATGTTTTGTAATTTCTCACGTAATACCGATTTTCGCTTACACTCCGGCGAATATTTTTATTGTCTCCCTTTGGATCCTAGAAATGTCCGAAAGCTCTTCACAGTGATACCTAATTCAATGTTAACGCCTTCCCACGCTACGTCAACATATAACTTCACAGAAAGCTAATTCGTAACAAACGCCCGCATGCACCTACATGGTACGTTATCGTCACAGGGGAAACAAATATCGTGCAGCAAACACGTACAGACATGATCACTACTCCTTGTGGGGTCAAATACTGTTTACCCATTAATAGTAGCATAGTCATTAGCGAGTCACATCTGAAATTACGCGGGAAGAACGATGTGCTGAGTTCTTCAAAGGAAAGACTGGTTTGGTGCATATCCCCACACTAGCTTATTCTGTGCAAGCCACTTCATCCCTGGAAAACTACTGAAATCTGCAATCATTTGAACTAGCTGACTGTGACCTAGCTTTGCTTTACTTCAGTTTTTCCCCTTCCTTGCCTCCGTTACCAAATTGAAAATACCTTAATGCTTCACGACGTTTTCTGTCAACCAATCCCTTTCTTTAGTTAATCTGTGCCATTAACTCTGTCACGTCGTGGACATGTGAAATTGAACTATTGTTGTCGGTGTCTGTCTGTCTGCTGTCGATTCTGATGAGAACAATCCTATGACTGAACTGTTAACAGTAACTCACTCCGTGCATTGACAACTTGTACTTCCGTTATACCTTTTTCTGTTGATGTTCATACTACTCTATAGTCGTATAACCAGAAATCCTACCATTAAAAAAAAAAAAAGGTGGCTCAAATGGCTCTGAGCACTATGGGACTCAACTGCTGTGGTCATTAGTCCCCTAGAACTTAGAACTACTCAAACCTAACTAACCTAAGGGCATCACACATATCCATTCCCAAGAAAGGATTCGAACCTGCGACCGTAGCAGCGGCGCCGTTCCGGAGTGAAGCGCCTAGAACCGCTCGGCCACTCCGGCCGGCTCTACTTTCCATTTCAGTTCTCTGAACCCCACTATATCTAGATTGAGTCTTGGTATTACCCGTTTCACGTCTTTTAGCTTCCCTACCACTTTCAGACTTTCGACATTCCACATCAGGTCTCGTAGAACGTCACCCTTTCGCTGATTATTCAATATTTTTCTCATGGTCACTTCCCCGTTAGCAGTCCCTTCCCAGAGATACGAACGGGGGACTAGTACGGAATTTTTTGGTTCTGCAGATGTCATCATGACACTTTTGAATTACAGGCCTCATTTCCTGTGGATTTACTCTACGTGTCTTTAATGCAGTGGTTTCCATTGCCCTCTGCATCCTAATCCCGTTGATCATTGCTGATTCTTTCGCCTTCTAGGGACAGTTTCCCAACTCCTGGTCGTGTACCTAGGATCAAATATTGTATTGAGTTTTAAAAACGTTGCGACAGACAAAATCTTATGTGTGCCTTATTTAATCGACTGTTTGTACCTTATTGCTCCGCTACAGGAAATAATCAATAAATGAAGACAAATTAAGTAGAAGTATTATCAGAAACCAATTACAAGTTAGATGCAATTTGGAATGGAAGGCACTGGAAACTAGTGAAAATTTCGATTTTTAAGACAGTTAAAACTGTTAATACATCAGAGAAATTCCGTTGATTCGGAAATATCACATGGTATGAGATCTTCCGTCTCGAGGTACAAGATGGTGCACGACTGATGAAGTATGCGTAATAGCTCAAAGGTTATGTAACTATTCATAAAAATGTATAGCCTTTTATTCACCATAAACAATATGTTGTAAACAGATTTAACATTTTATACTGTATTTAAATATGTAGAAGCGAAATATGTGCAAATTCTCCACTAAATAGAACCTTATCCATAGCAGCTAGAAAACCCGTATAAAATGGCGGAAACTGCTTATGACGGTAGCTGGTGCACTTTCCCTCATGAAATTATAAAATCACTCACCAGACTGAAATACCGACTAAAAATATGTTCCTACGTTCACTATCGTCTAGGTGCAACACTCACCCCAACCATCAATGAGTGTGAGACGATCTGTGCCTCGAAAATGTTTCGATGTTATGCAAGGATGAACCATGACTTCTCAGGGTTCAGTTTAAGTTCCATGTTTTGTGTCGATCATGATAATGAACATAGGCTGTACCTGCCACGGCAACAGCAACTCAATCAACTGGACGCCGTCAGGGTATGCATGGCGATTCAGATGCCCCTACTTACAGGTTTTATGCAACCCACAACGCCTTCAAAAGCGAAATGCAAGATTTTCGCATTCTCTCACTCTCTACGTGCAAGCTATTACCCCTGCACAAAAATTGAACGAGACTTTTTGTAGGAAATTTAATACAGTTAGATTTTGCTCCAAGAAAAACTTACGTAATTGACCTTCAAACGCCTTTTTCTTGAATAATCCGAAAATCGCTACTTCCAGCGAAAACTTATCTCAGTACAAAATGCATCTACGTTAAATTTCCTACAAAAAGCTTGTCCTCATTTTTTGCTGTAAGACTAAAAGTTTGCACATAGATAGAAACTATGACAATCTCACACACGGTTTCTGTAGATGTTGTAACTTGCGAAAAACTTACCGGTAGGGGTAGCTGAATCACCATATATGTGGTAGTTACAAGAATGCAACAGAAATAAAATATCGTTAACGTGCATCGAGAGAAGCAGTGTTTTATCGAATATGCAATGAACCCTGGCATACTCCTGAGGGTGCACGGTTTCCAGGAGGACTTCTAAGATCCATAGTTGACTCGTAATATTGCAGTGTGTGCATCTGTATGTACATAGAAACTCATAGTTCACTATCTTGCAATGAGTGTGTGTGTGTGTGTGTGTGTGTGTGTGTGTGTGTGTGTGTGTGTGCGTGCGGAGTGGACTGTGACGAGGGTGGGGCGCAGCGCTTAGTCAGAGGAGAGGGCAGAAGGGCGTGTGTAGGGTTAGGGCGTGTGTGCGTGGCTCGCTAATCCAGCCGCTGGCGGCGACCCACTTTGAGGGCGGCTCCCCGTGTGTGCGGCCGGTCACACAGGGGAGGTGCGTGTGTGGCTAGGGACGGCTGTGCCCACAAGCGGCATTCCGTCCACACGCCGACGCCAAGCGGGGGGCTGCACGCTCGGCGCCGAGGCGGTGACACACTTGCTGCCGATCGCAAAATCTCCGCGTGTCCTCACTTCACCACAAGCAGAGGGCCCTTCAAAAAGCGCGCCGGTTTTAATGAACTTCAGTTTTTTGAATCAAATTAACGAAATACACTCCTGGAAATGGAAAAAAGAACGCATTGACACCGGTGTGTCAGACCCGCCATACTTGCTCCAGACACTGCAAGAGGGCTGTAAAAGCAATGATCACACGCACGGCACAGCGGACACACCAGGAACCGCGGTGTTGGCCGTCGAATGGCGCTAGCTGCGCAGCATTTGTGCACCGCCGCCGTCAGTGTCAGCCAGTTTGCCGTGGCATACGGAGCTCCATCGCATTCTTTAACACTGGTAGCATGCCGCGACAGCATAGACGTGAACCGTATGTGCAGTTGACGGACTTTGAGCTAGGGCGTATAGTGGGGATGCGGGAGGCCGGGTGGACGTACCACCGAATTGCTCAACACGTGGGGCGTAAGGTCTCCACAGTACATCGATGTTGTCGCCAGTGGTCGGCGGAAGTTGCACGTGCCCGTCGACCTGGGACCGGACCGCAGCGACGCACGGATGCACGCCAAGACCGTAGGATCCTTCCCACGTGCCGTAGGGGACCGCACCGCCACTTCCCAGCAAATTAGAGACACTGTTGCTCCTGGTGTATCGGCGAGGACCATTCGCAACCGTCTCCATGAAGCTGGGCTACGGTCCCGCACACCGTTAGGCCATCTTCTGCTCACACCCCAACATCGTGCAGCCCGCCTCCAGTGGTGTCGCGACAGGCGTGAATGGCGGGACGGATGGAGACGTGTCGTCTTCAGCGATGAGAGTCGCTTCTGCCTTGGTGAAAATGATGGTCGTATGCGTGTTTGGAGCCGTGCAGGTGAGCGCCACAATCAGGACTGCATACGACCGAGGCACACAGGGCCAACACCCGGCATCATGGTGTGGGGAGCGATCTCCTGCACTGGCCGTACACCTCTGGTGATCGTCGAGGGGACACTGAATAGTGCACGATACATCCAAACCGTCATCGAACCCATCGTTCTACCATTCCTAGACCGGCAAGGGAACTTGCTGTTCCAACAGGACAATGCACGTCCGCATGTATCCCGTGCCACCCAACGTGCTCTAGAAGGTGTAAGTCAACTACCCTGGCCAGCAAGATCTCCGGATCTGTCCCCCATTGAGCATGTTTGGGACTGGATGAACCGTCGTCTCACGTGGTCTGCACGTCCAGCACGAATGCTGGTCCAACTGAGGCGCCAGGTGGAAATGGCATGGCAAGCCATTCCACAGGATTACATCCAGCATCTCTACGATCGTCTCCATGGGAGAATAGCAGCCTGCATTGCTGCGAAAGGTGGATATACACTGTACTAGTGCCGACATTGTGCATGCTCTGTTGCCTGTGTCTATGTGCCTGTGGTTCTGTCAGTGTGATAATGTGATGTATCTGACCCCAGGAATGTGTCAATAAAGTTTCCCCTTCCTGGGACAATGAATTCACGGTGTTCTTATTTCAATTTCCAGGAGTGTACATAAACATGTTCATCACACCTTCCCATTTCATGTATGGGAAATGGTTTGGTATGACCTAATACGACAAGAACTCTGTCCGAAAGAACAGACACCAGATATACGACTAAGAAAAGGCTGGCCACCGATCCGGTCAGTGCAGGTGTACACCACGCTCGAACTCTTAGGGGAATTGTCGAAATGCCGCGAATAGTGAGGATAATGGGTATATTAGTAGTGTGTGGAGAACTTGGGAATTTGGGGCTGACGGGAGGCCTACTAAGTCGGTGTAGTTGTGATGACTACTCTGCCGGCCGATGTGGCCGAGCGGTTCTAGGCGCTTCAGTACGGAACCGCGCTGCTGCTGCGATCGCACGTTCGAATCCTGCGTCGGGCATGGTTGTGTGTGATGTCCTTGGGATAGTTAGGTTTAAGTATTTCTAAGTCTAGGGGACTGATGATCTCACATGTTAAGTCCCATAGTGCTTAGACCCATTTCAACCATTTGATGACCACTGCCGGCCGGTGTGGCCGTGCGGTTCTAGTCGCTTCAGTCTGAAACCGCGTGACCGCTACGGTCGCAGGTTCGAATCCTGCCTCGGGCATGGATGTGTGTCATGTCCTTAGGTTAGTTAGGTTTAAGTAGTTCTAAGTCTATGGGACTGATGAGCTCAGATGTTAAGTCCCATAGTGCTTAGAGCCATTTCAACCATTTGATGACCACCGCCGGCCGGTGTGGCCGTGCGGTTCTAGGCGCTTCAGTCTGAAACCGCGTGACCGCTACGGTCGGAGGTTGGAATCCTGCCTCGGACATGGATGTGTGTCATGTCCTTAGGTTAGTTAGGTTTAAGTAGTTCTAAGTCTATGGGACTGATGAGCTCAGATGTTAAGGCCCGTAGTGCTCAGAGCCATTACGAATATTTGCTGACCACTGTGTCCGGAGGGCTTAGTGGTCAGAGCGCCTGACTAGTATGCAGGAGACCCGGTGTAGAGTCCCGGTCCGTCGCAAATTTTCGAAGTTCTCCATTGATGTCAGTCAATGCCCACTAGCAGCTAAACGTGATTACTTCCTTTGTGCATCGAATTTCCCCCCTCAGCTCGCGAGTGATAGGGTTTTATTAATATACGTGAATGATTTAAGATAAACCCAAAGAAATATATCTATAGCTGTCAAGTCACACGGTCTTAATGGCCACCGTTTATTTACACGAAGAGCCAAAGGAACTGGCACACCTGCCTAATGTCGTGTAGGGCCCCGCGACCACGCAGAACTGCCGCAACACGACATGCCATGAACTAAATTAATTTGTGAAGTAGTGCTGGAGGGAACTTACACCATGAATCCTATAGGGCTGTCCATAAATCCGCAAGAGTACGATGGGGTGGAGATCTCTTCTGAACAGCACATTGCAAGGCACCACAGATATGCACAATAATGTTCACGTCTGGGAAGTTTGGTGGCCAGTGGAAGTGTTTAAACTCAGAAGAGTGTACCTGGACTCACTCTGTAGCAACTCTGAACGTGTGGGGTGTCGCTTTCTGGAATTGTCCAAGTCTGTCGGAATGCGCAATGGACATAAATGGATGCAGACAGGATGCATACGTATGTTTCACTTGTCAGAGACGTATCAGGGGTCCCATATCACTCCGAATGCACACACCCCACACTATTACAGAGCCTCCACCAGCTAGAACAGTCCCCTGCTGACATGCACGGTCCACGGATTCATGAGGTTGTCTACATACCCGTACACGCCCATCCGCTCGATACAATTTGAAATGAGACTCGTCCAACCAGGCAAAATGTTTCCAGTCATTAACAGCCCAAGACGGTGTTGATGAGCCCTGGCGAGGCGTAAAGCGTTCTGTCGTGTAGTCATCAAGGGTAAACGAGTGGGCTTTCGGCTCCGAAAGCCCATATCGATGATGATTCGTTGAATGGTTCCCGTGCTGATGGCCGAGCATTGAAATCTGCAGCAATTTTCCGGAAGGATTGCGCTTCTGTCATACTGAACGATTTTCTTCAGTCGTCGTTGGTGGGATCTTTTTCCGGCCAGAGCGATGTCGAAAATTTGATGTTTTACCGGATCTCTAATATTCACGGTACACTCGTGAAATGGCCGCATGGGAGAATCTCCACTTCATCGCTACCTCGAATATGCCATGTCCCAACGCTTGTATGCCAACTGTAACACCGAGTAAAACTTCATTTAAATCTTGATAACCTGCCATTGTAGCAGCAGTAATCTAACAACTGCGCCAGACACTTGTCTTCTATAGGCGTTGCCGACCGCAGTGCCGTGTTCCGCCTTTTCAAGTATCTCTGTATTTGAAAACTCATGCCTATACCGGTTTGTTTGGCGGTTCAGTGTACGTCTACATAGATATTCGCCAAGCCATCTTACGGTGCGTGGTGGGGAATTCCCTTTACCACTACTAGTCATTTCCTTTCCCGTTCCACACGCACACAGAGCGAGGAAAAAACGACCGCCTATATACCTCCGTACGTGCCCTAATTTCTCTCATCTTCGCGGTCCTCACGCGAAATCTACGTTGCCGACAGTAGAATCGTTCGGCATTTAGCTTCAAATGACTGTTCTCTAAATTTTCTCAACAGTGTTCCTCGAAAAGAACGTCGCCTTCCCTTCAGGGGTTGCCATATCTGTTCCCGAAACTTCGCCGTAATGCTGGCTTATTGTTCGAACCTGCCGGTAACAAATCTAGCAGCCCAGCTCTGAAGTGCTTCGATGTCTTCCATTAATCCGACATGCTATCGATCTCAAACATTTGAGCAGTAGGCCTACTCAAGAATGGGTCGCAACACTGTCCTATATGCGGTTTCATTTACGGATGAACCAAACTTTCGTAAATTTCTCCTAGTAAACCGATGTCCAGCATTCGCTTTCCCTACTACACTCCTTATATACTCAAATCGTTTCATATAGTTTGCAGTGTAACGCCTAGATATTAAATCAACGTTATTCCGTCGATCGGAACACTACTAATGCTGTAGTCGAAAATGTCAGGTTTGTTCTTTCTGCACTACTAGCCATTAAAATTGCTACACCACGAAGATGACGTGCTACAGACACGAAATTTAATCGACAGGAAGAAGATGCTATGGTATGCAAATGATTACTTTTCAGAACATTCACACAAGGTTGGCGCCGGTGGCGACACCTACAACGTGCTGACATGAGGAAAGTTTCCAACCGATTTCTCATACACAAACAGCAGTTGACCGGTGTTGTCTGGTGAAACGTTGCTGTGATGCCTCGTGTAAGGAGGAGAAAGGCGTACCATCACGTTTCCGACTTTGATAAAGGTCGGACTGTAGCCTATCGCGAATGCGGTTTATCGTATCGTGACATTGCTGCTCCTGTTGGTCGAGATCCAATGACTGTTAGCAAAATATGGAATCGGAGAGCTAAGGAGGGTAATACGGAACGCCGTGCTGGATCCCAACGGCCTCGTATCACTAGCAGTCGAGATGACAGGTATCTTATACGCATCGTTGTAACGGATCGAGCAGCCGCGTCTCGATCCCTGAGTCAACAGGTGGGGATGTTTGCAAGACAACAACCATCTGCACGAACAGTTCGAAGACGTTTGCAGCAGAATGTACTATCAGGTCGGAGACCATGGCTGTGGTTAGCCTTGACGCTGCATCACAGACAGGAGCGCCTACGATGGTGTATTCGACGACGAACTTGGGTGCACGAATAGCAAAACGTCATTTTTTCGGATGAATCCAGGTTCTGTTTACAGCATCATGATGGTCGCATCCGTGTTTGGCGACATAGCGGTGAACGCACATTGGAAGCGTATATTCGTCATCGCCATACTGGCGTATAAGCCGGCGTGATGTTATTGATTACACGTCTCCGTCACCTCTTGTTCGCATTGACGGCACTTTGAACAGTGGACGTTACATTTCAGATGTGTTATGACCCGAGGCTCTACCCTTCATTCGATCCCTGGGAAACCCTACATTTCAGCAGGATAATGCACGACCGCATGTTGTAGGTCCTGTACGGGTCTTTCTGGATACAGAAAATGTTCGACTGCTACCCTGGCCAGCACATTCTCCAGATCTCTTACCAACTGAAAACGTCTGGTCAACGGTGGCCGAGCAACTGGCTCCTCACAATACGCCAGTCACTGATCTTGATCTACATCTACATGACTACTCTTCAATTCACATTTAAGTGCTTGGCAGAGGGTTCATCGAACCACAATCATACTATCTCTCTACTATTCCACTCCCGAACAGCGAGCGGGAAAAACGAACACCTAAACCTTTCTGTTCGAGCTCTGATTTCTCTTATTTTATTTTGATGATCATTCCTACCTATGTAGGTTGGGCTCAACAAAATATTTTCGCATTCGGAAGAGAAAGTTGGTGACTGAAATTTCGTAAAAAGGTCTAGCCGCGACGAAAAACGTCTATGCTGTAATGACTTTCATCCCAACTCGTCTATCATATCTGCCACACTCTCTCCCCTATAACGCGATAATACAAAACGAGCTGCCCTTCTTTGCACCCTCTCGATGTCCTCCGTCAATCCCACATGGTAAGGATACCACACCGCGCAGTAATATTCTAACAGAGGACGAACGAGTGTAGTGTAAGCTGTCTCTTTAGTGGACTTGTTGCATCTTCTAAGTGTCCTGCCAATGAAACGCAACCTTTGGCTCGCCTTCCCGACAATATTATCTATGTGGTCCTTCCAACTGAAGTTGTTCGTAATTTTAACACCCAGGTACTTAGTTGAATTGACAGCCTTGAGAATTGTACTATTTATCGAGTAATCGAATTCCAACGGATTTCTTTTGGAACTCATGTGGATCATCTCACACTTTTCGTTATTTAGCGTCAACTGCCACCTGACAAACCATACAGCAATCTTTTCTAAATCGCTTTGCAGCTGATACTGGTCTTCGGATGACCTTACTAGACGGTAAATTACAGCATCATCTGCGAACAGTCTAAGAGAACTGCTCAGATTGTCACCCAGGTCATTTATATAGATCAGGAACAGTAGTGGTCCCAGGACGCTTCCCTGGGGAACACCTGATATCACTTCAGTTTTACTCGATGATTTGCCGTCTATTACTACGAACTGCGACCTTCCTGACAGGAAATCACGAATCCAGTCGCACAACTGAGACGATACCCCATAGCTCCGCAGCTTGATTAGAAGTCGCTTGTGAGGAACGGTGTCAAAAGCTTTCCGGAAATCTAGAAATACGGAATCAACTTGAGATCCCCTGTCGATAGCGCCGATTACTTCGTGCGAATGTAGAGCTAGCTGCGTTGCACAAGAGCGATGTTTTCTGAAGCCATGCTGATTACGTGTCAATAGATCGTTCCCTTCGAGGTGATTCATAATGTTTGAATACAGTATATGCTCCAAAACCCTACTGCAAACCGACGTCAATGATATAGGTCTGTAGTTAAATGGATTACTCGTACTACCCTTCTTGAACACTGGTGCGACCTGCGCAATTTTCCAATCTGTAGGTACAGATCTATCGGTGAGCGAGCGGTTGTATATGAGTGCTAAGTAGGGAGCTATAGTATCAGCGTAATCTGAAAGGAACCTAATCGGTATACAATCTGGACCTGAAGACTTGCCCGTATCAAGCGATTTGAGTTGCTTCGCAACCCCTAAGGTATCTACTTCTAAGAAACTCATGCTAGCAGATGTTGGTGTTTCAAATTCTGGAATATTCCATTCGTCTTCCCTGGTGAAGGAATTTCGGAAAACTGCGTTCAATAACTCCGCTTTAGCGGCACAGTCGTCGATAACAGTACCATCGGCACTGCGCAGCGAAGGTATTGACTGCGTCTTGCCGCTTGTGTACTTTACATACGACCAGAATTTCTTCGGATTTTCTACCAAATTTCGAGACAATGTTTCGTTGTGGAACCTATTAAAGGCATCTCGCATCGAAGTACGTGCCAAATTTCGCGCGTCTGTAAATTTTAGCCCATCTTCAGGATTTCGCGTTCTTCTGAACTTCGCATGCTTTTTCCGTTGCCTCTGCAACAGCGTTCGGACCTTTTTTGTGTACCACGGGGGATCCGTTCCATCTCTTACCAATTTATGAGGCATGAATATCTCCATTTCTGTTGCTACTATATCTTTGAATTTGAGCCACATCTTGTCTACATTCGCATAGTCAGTTCGGAAGGAATGGAAATTGTCTTTTAGGAAGGCTTCTAGTGGCACTTTATCCGCTTTTTTAAATAAAATTATTTTGCGTTTGTTTCTGATGGATTTGGAAGAAATGGTATTGAGCCTAGCTACAATGACCTTGTGATCACTAATCCCTGTATCAGTCATGATGCTCTCTATCAGCTCTGGATTGTTTGTGGCCAAGAGGTCAAGTGTGTTTTCGCAACCATTTACAATTCGCGTGGGTTCGTGGACTAACTGCTCGAAATAATTTTCGGAGAATGCATTTAGGACAATCTCGGAAGGCGTTTTCTGCCTACCACCGGTTTTGAACAAGTATTTTTGCCAACATACCGAGGTTTGATGAACTGCGGAATGGTGTTGAAGCTGCATGGGCAGCTGTACCTGTACACGCCATCCAAGCTCTGTTTGACTCAATGCCCAGGCGTATCAAGGCCATTATTACGGTCAGACGTGGTTGTTCTGGGTACTGATAATATATTTGTCCAATGAATACCCGTTTACCATCTACATGTCTTCTTGGTGAAGCAATTTTAATGGCCAGTAGTGTATGATTTCTTTCCGTACATCGCAGCATCATCACCAAAGAAACGCAGATTGCTGCTCTCCCTGTCCGTCAGATAATTTATGCATACAGAGAATAAGAGAGGTCGTATGACACTATCTTGGCTCACTCCTGATGGTACCCTCGTCTCTGACCGACAATCGCCTTCGAGGACAACGTACTGGGTTTTATTACTTAAAAAGTCTTCGAGCCACTCACATATCTGGAAACCTAAACCGTACTCTCGCAGCTTCGTCAAAATTCTGAAGTGGAGCAGCGTGTCAAACGCTTTCCGAAAATCTAGAAATACGCAATATGCCTGTTGCCCTCATCGATGGTTTGGAGGATATCGTGTGAAAAAGGGGCAAGATGAATTTCGCGGGAGCCATGGTTTCCAACTCGTTTTGATTTCTAGACAGAAGCTTTTCTGTCTGAAGGAAATGTATTACATTCGAACTCTTTCAGCTGCTTCGTCAACTGATTCCTGATGGTACTAGAAACGATACCAGAGAATACGCCATACTGTGACTTCGTAGGCTTTTCCGGCATAATAAGCCATGAAAGTCTCTTCTTGTTTGCTGCCGGATCCTGAAATGAACTAGGTTCGATATTTCGGCGATCCAAGCGTTCGCTATCTTCAGAAGAAAGCTGTTTCTGCTCAGCGGGGCACATCAGCAGGAGCAGCATTCTCCTGAAGATGGTGAACAGTTGTATCGCCGAAATATCAAATGGTTCACATGACTCTGAGCACTATGGCGCTTAACTACTGAGGTCATCAGTCCCATAAAACGTAGAACTACTTAAACCTAATTAACCTAAGGACATCACACACATCCATGCCCGAGGCAGGATTCGAACCTGCGACCGTAGCAGCAGCGCGGTTCCAGACTGAAGCGCCTAGAACCGCTCGGCCACCCCGGCCGGCAATGTTTTGTACAGATTGACATTAATATGGGGGTGTGTAGACCCTTAGGATTAGTGACGGTTTGAACTCTTCTGGGGGGGAGGGGGGGGTGAAAGTCTGTAGAGAAATGGAAAACCGTTTTTCCACAGCAGCCGAAACCAGAGATGGTAGTTACGTTGGTCGCTGGGGTCTGGGGATAAGTCGACGTTCTAACTCTTCACAGAGGTGTTCGATTGGGTTGAGGTCGGAATTGTGGGCAGGCCAATCCATTTCATGATGTTATTGCCCACAAACCATCTCCTCATAGATGCTGTTTTGTGACAGGGGGCACCGTCAGGTTTGCTACAGACAACTATCGTCTCCGAATTTATCTTCCATTGTATACACTACACGGTTCTGTAATACCACTACAAAGTTAAGCTACGATGGCAAGTACTGCCTCACTCTAACCGTCAGGATACCTTCTTTGTCATCTCTCTTGTGTATCCATGTGTGAAGGAAAGTTCAAATGATTCAAATGGCTCTGAGCACTATGGGACTTAACTTCTGTGGTCATCAGTCCCCTAGAACTTAGAACTACTTAAACCTAAGTAACCTAAGTACATCACACACATCCATGCGCGATGCAGGATTCGAACCTGCGACCGTAGCGGTCTCGCGGTTCCAGACTGAAGCGCCTAGAACCGCACGGTCACACGGGCCGGCGAAAGTTCAGATTAGTCACAAACGGTTCCCTTACAATGGAAAACGCCATCTTCGCGAAAATTACCAGCTTCTGAAATAATAACGATCACGACCCGAAAAAGTTTATGGATGATACTTTTAGACTGTGGCATATAATGTCATATAATTACACCAAGACGGTGTCGTAATTCGGCAACTGTAAACGATAAAGCTACTTGCGAACGTCGGGGAATTCGCCGTGTTGTCTGCTGTTATTGAGGAAAACCGCACTTAGATACATTTATTCATTCTGGATATCTTTCGGGTGGTCTATCTTAGCTCCTTCAGCCTGTATGCGATGTGGAACATCTCTTATTCGGTGCCATTCTAACATTCGAATGTCATTATATCGATGGCGAGAATTTCCGTTGTAGTCCGTCATTGTCCAAATCCACATTTGTTGACAATAGCACTGCTTTGCAAGAGGCGTTGGCCCATATACACTCCTGGAAATTGAAATAAGAACACCGTGAATTCATTGTCCCAGGAAGGGGAAACTTTATTGACACATTCCTGGGGTCAGATACATCACATGATCACACTGACAGAACCACAGGCACATAGACACAGGTAACAGAGCATGCACAATGTCGGCACTAGTACACTGTATATCCACCTTTCGCAGCAATGCAGGCTGCTATTCTCCCATGGAGACGATCGTAGAGATGCTGGATGTAGTCCTGTGGAACGGCTTGCCATGCCATTTCCACCTGGCGCCTCAGTTGGATCAGCGTTCGTGCTGGACGTGCAGATCGCGTGAGACGACGCTTCATCCAGTCCCAAACATGCTCAATGGGGGACAGATCCGGAGATCTTGCTGGCCAGGGTAGTTGACTTACACCTTCTAGAGCACGTTGGGTGGCACGGGATACATGCGGACGTGCATTGTCCTGTTGGAACAGCAAGTTCCCTTGCCGGTCTAGGAATGGTAGAACGATGGGTTCGATGACGGTTTGGATGTACCGTGCGCTATTCAGTGTCCCCTCGACGATCACCAGAAGTGTACGGCCAGTGTAGGAGATCG
Source organism: Schistocerca gregaria (assembly GCF_023897955.1). Taxonomy (NCBI): domain Eukaryota; kingdom Metazoa; phylum Arthropoda; class Insecta; order Orthoptera; family Acrididae; genus Schistocerca; species Schistocerca gregaria. The sequence continues at coordinate 276,587,795 of NC_064927.1, forward strand.
CTAACCACACCATGATGCCGGGTGTTGGCCCTGTGTGCCTCGGTCGTATGCAGTCCTGATTCAGTTGCTCACCTGCACGGCGCCAAACACGCATACGACCATCATTGGCACCAAGGCAGAAGCGACTCTCATCGCTGAAGATGACACGTCTCCATTCGTCCCTCCATTCACGCCTGTCGCGACACCACTGGAGGCGGGCTGCACGATGTTGGGGCGTGAGCGGAAGACGGCCTAACGGTGTGCGGGACTGTAGCCCAGCTTCATGGAGACGGTTGCGAATGGTCCTCGCCGATACCCCAGGAGCAACAGTGTCCCTAATTTGCTGGGAAGTGGCGGTGCGGTCCCCTACGGCATTGCGTAGGATCCTACGCTCTTGGCGTGCATCCGTGCGTCGCTGCGGTCCGGTCCCAGGTAAACGGGCACGTGCACCTTCCGCCGACCACTGGCGACAACATCGATGTACTGTGGAGACCTCACGCCCCACGTGTTGAGCAATTCGGCGGTACGTCCACCCGGCCTCCCGCATGCCCACTATACGCCCTTGCTCAAAGTCCGTCAACTGCACATACGGTTCACGTCCACGCTATCGCGGCATGCTACCAGTGTTAAAGACTGCGATGGAGCTCGGTATGCCACGGCAAACTGGCTGACACTGACGGCGGCGGTGCACAAATGCTGCGCAGCTAGCGCCATTCGACGGCCAACATCGCGGTTCCTGGTGTGTCCGCTGTGCCGTGCGTGTGATCACTGCTTGTACAGCCCTCTCGCAGTGTCCGGAGCAAGTATGGTGGGTCTGACACACCGGTGTCAATGTGTTCTTTTTTGCATTTCCAGGAGTGTAACTTGGATTCCAATCACTAATTTGTTCATGAATACACGCTCTACAGCGCCTTTAAATTTCGTAGTTGAATTTTGCAAGGCGTATATCCTCTCTTAGAAGGAAGGTAGCAGCAAAATGGTTGATCAGCTTGCAGTGAACGAATATTAGATGGAAACTTATGGTAGTCGGAGTAAACAGCTTGCGGTACCGGTTGCATTCATAAAGACATTTCATTTGTGCCAGAGGCGGTGCATCGCTAACAGCTGATAAAATATTTCAGTGTTAACTTACCACTGCGATACCTGAATCCTGCTCAAAGAAGGACGTATGAAAACGACCTGAGAACATTTCACTATGATATACGACGTCACTCAATAGGAAAAATCTACTACTGGTTGTGTTGCGAGTGACTGCATGAATGGTGCACTGGTATTTTAATAACGCTGTGGGACTGAACTTCGTTTTCTTCCCAACGTCATTTCCCTTTATTTCGTGTTCGTTTTAAGTTTTGAAATTAAATCCCTTTCCTTCATCAGCGTTAACCAGGCTCTTTAGTGTAAATTGTGATTGATGGAAAAAGCTTTGTTTTGCTCACAGCATCTTTATGTACATAGTTCAATAAATGAATTAGCGCACTGCAGACAAAGCACATAGGTTGAGAGCGCCAACTGTTGTCTTTTTACGTTAACTATTTAGCCCAAAAAAAAAGGATTTTAAATGCATGTAATTGATTGCAGTGGCTTATCCAGCAAGCCCTAGCGATAAAATGCTTGTGACCGTAAACTATGTGTTGACGAATAGTTAACCTTCGCAGTCTAAATGGAAAACAGACTGATTTGTGTTAGGACGAAAATAATTATTCGATACTGGAAGGGGAGTAAGTGGAACCACGAAAGATGCAAAGGTTATGAAATCCAAGCGAGACCACAAAACAGTTATTGCTATGAAACTGTCGAAGAAAACTTATGTTTCGTAACTTGAAATAGTTCCTAAATAAAAAACAATTTTGGCTAGGCTGCGAAATCCATATGCCATGAAAATGATTATCACTGAACTAATAACTGAGGGGAAGGCATACAATAATGTCCTTAGTTAATCTTATGCAAGACATTGCTGAACTCCGTCCGAACAAGCCTCGGAAGGCCCAACGGTACCGACCGACTGTCGCGTCGTCCTCAGCCGGTAGGCGTTACTGGATGCGGGTATGGAGGAGCATGTGATCAGCACACCGCTCTCTCGACCGTAAGTCAGTTTACGAGACCGCTACTTCTCAGTCAACTAGCTACTCAACTGGCCTCACAAGGGCTGAGTGCACCCCGTTTGCCAACAGCACTCGGAAGACGCTGACAATGAATGAGCCATACAAGTGCTAGCCAAGCTCGCCAGTGGTTAACTTCGGTGATCTGGCGGCAACTGGTGTTACCACTGCGGCAGGGCGGTTGGGAGTTACTTAACACTACCATCTTGATCCTCCCCCCTTGAACCATGGACCTTGCCGTTGGTGGGGAGGCTTGCGTGCCTCAGCGATACAGATAGCCGTACTGTAGGTGCAACCACAACGGAGGGGTATCTGTTGAGAGCCAGACAAACGGGTGGTTCCTGAAGAGGGGCAGCAGCCTCTTCAGTAGTTGCAGGGGCAACAGTCTGGATGATTGACTGATCTGGCCTTGTAACAATAACCAAAACGGCCCTGCTGTGCTGGTACTGCGAACGGCTGAAAGCAAGGGGAAAGTACAGCCGTAATTTTTCCCGAGTGCATGCAGCTTTACAGTATGATTAAATGATGATGGCATCCTCTTGGGTAAAATATTCCAGAGGTAAAATGGTCCCCCATTCGGATCTCTGGGTGGGGACTACTCAAGAGGTTGTCGTTATCAGGAGAAAGAAAACTGGCGTTCTACGGATCGGAGGGTGGAATGTCAGATCCCTTAATCGGGCAGGTAGTTTAGAGAATTTAAAAAGGGAAATGGATAGGTTAAAGTTAGATATAGTTGGAATTAGTGAACTTCGGTGGCAGGAGGAACAAGACTTCTGGTCAGGTGACTACAGGATTATAAACACAAAATCAAATAGGTGTAATGCAGGAGTAGGTTTAATAATGAATAAAAAAATAGGAGTGCGGGTAAGCTACTACAAACAGCATAGTGAACGCATTATTGTGGCTAAGATAGATACGAATCCCACACCTACTATAGTAGTACAAGTTCATATGCCAACTAGCTATGCAGATGACGAAGAAATTGAAGAAATGAATAATCAAATAAAAGAAATTATTCAGATAGTGAAAGGTGACGAAAATTTAAGTGTCACGAGTGACTGGAATTCGGTAGTAGAAAAAGGGAGAGAAGGAAACGTAGTAGGTGAATATGGATTGGGGCAAAGAAATGAAAGAGGAAGCCGCCTGGTAGAATTTTACACAGAGCACAACTTAATCATAGCTAACACTTGGTTCAGGAATCATAAAAGAAGGCTGTATACATGGAAGAAGCCTGGAGATACTGACAGGCTTCAGATAGATTATATAATGGTAAGACAGAGATTTAGGAACCAGGTTTTAAGTTGTAAGACATTTCCAGGGGCAGATGTGGACTCTGACCACTATCTATTGGTTATGACCTGTAGATTAAAACTGAAGAAACTACAAAAGGGTGGGAATTTAAGGAGATGGGACCTGGATAAACTAAAAGAACCAGCGGTTGTACATAGTTCCAGGGAGAGCATAAGGGAGCAATTGACAGGAATGGGGGAAAGCAATACAGTAGAAGAAGAATGGGTAGCTTTGAGGTATGAAGTAGTGAAGACAGCAGAGGATCAAGTAGGTAAAAAGACGAGGGCTAGTAGAAATCCTTAGGTAACAGAATAAATATTGAATTTAATTGATGAAAGGAGAAAATATAAAAATGCAGTAAATGAAGCAGACAAGAAGGAATACAGACATCTCAAAAATGAGATCGACAGGAAGTGCAAAATGGCTAAGCAGGGATGGCTAGAAGACAAATGTAAGGATGTAGAGGCTTATCTCACTAGGAGTAAGATAGATACTGCTTACAGGAAAATTAAAGACACCTTTGGAGATAAGAGAACCACTTGTATGAACATCAAGAGCTCAGACGGGATGTACTTGAGGACAATATTATGGAAATGGAAATGGATGTAGATGAAGATGAAACGTGAGATACGATACTGCGTGAAGAGTTTGACAGAGCACCGAAATACCTGAGTCGAAAGAAGGCCCCCGGAGTAGACAACATTCCATTGGAACTACTGACGGCCTTGGGAGAGCCAGTCCTGACAAAACTCTACCATCCGGTGAGCAAGATGTATGACACAGGCGAAATACCCTCAGACTTCAATAAGAATATAATAATTCCAATCCCAAAGAAAGCAGGTGTTCACAGATGTGAAAATTACCGAACTATCAGTTTAATAAATAACAGCTGCAAAATACTAACGCGAATTCTTTACAGACGAATGGAAAAACTAGTAGAAGCCGACCTCGGGGAAGATCAGTTTGGATTCCGTAGAAATGTTGGAACACGTGAGGCAATACTGACCCTACGACTTATCTTAGAAGCTAGATTAAGGAAGGGCAAACCTACGTTTCTAACATTTGTAGACTTAGAGAAAGCTTTTGACAATGTTGACTGGAATACTCTCTTTCAAATTCTGAAAGTGGCAGGGGTAAAATACAGGGAGCGAAAGGCTATTTACAATTTGTACAGAAACCAGATGGCAGTTATAAGAGTCGAGGGACATCAAAGGGAAGCAGTGGCTGGGAAGGGAGTGAGACTGGGTTTTTGTCTCTCCCCGATGTTATTTAACCTGTATATTGAGCACGCAGTGAAGGAAACAAAAGAAAAATTCGGAGTAGGTATGAAAATCCATGGAGAAAAAATAAAAACTTTGAGGTTAGCCGATGACATTGTAATTCTGTCAGAGCCAGCAAAGGACTTGGGAGAGCAGTTGAACGGAATGGACAGTGTCTTGAAAGGAGGATATAAGATGACCATCAACACCGGTTTCGGTCAGCATGCGACAACCTTCAGACCATTTATACCATGATGGTAGGTGGTGGCGGTGAATGGAGCAGCTGTTGTGACTCCACTTACGTCAACTGCTCACTTTCTTCGATTCACAACATCTGCTTGGTTCACCGCCACCGCTTACCATCATGGTATAATTTGTCTGAAGGTTATCGCATGCTGTCCGAAACCGGTAACCATCGTAAATAAATATTTCCTTGCGGTCAAGACTGCTTTTAATCCATTTTTAAAGATATAAGATTTTGTTCTCACCTCAGAATTGTTATTTGATATCGAAAAGCTTAAGGATTCTACACAGAATAATCAGACTAATGTGACATGAATTATTTAGTGCTCTGAGCACACTCATTCTAAGACCAGTTCTTCGAGATACGTTTGAAATTTATGCAAAAAACGCAATTTACTTGGTGAATGAAATACCGGGTTGCTAAACCCCACCACGAATCAGCTAGAACACGTATACAGAACGGAATCTGCCCACATTGATCGCAACCACAAGTGCCACTCTGCTACTCATCCGATAACATTACCTAAGCAACAACACCGCTCGAGTACAGGTTGCCGAGTCATAAAAGAAACTCTTTATGAGTACTGGTGCGCGTTCTGGGGTCCTTATCAGGTAGGAATACGGAGTACATCGGGAAAGTTCAAAGCAGGGCAGCACGTTTTGTATTATCCTGTAACAGGGGAGAGAGTGTGACTGACATGTTACAGGGTTTGGGTTGTACATCGTTAAAACAAAGGCATTTTTCGGTGTGGCAGAGCTTTCTCACGAGATCTCAATCACAAACTTTCTCCTCCGAATGCGAAAAATTTTTGTTGACGCCGACCTACATAGGGAGGATCGATCATCATAATGAAATAAGGGAAATCAGAACTTGCACGAAAAAATATAGGTGTTCGTTTTTTCCAACGCTATTCGGGATTGGAATAATAGAGAATTATTGTGAACGTGGCTGGATGAACCCTCTGCTAGGCAAAGTGCGATTTGCAGAGTATCCATGCAGATGTACATATAGAAACACCTTACCTTGTGTTCTGGAGTCGACACATAGAAAATATTATGTTAGATTCTCAGTACGACGGCCTGAGTACATATCACAAGCTGCCTTTAGTTTTCTTGCTGAGTGTAATGCAGGACGGCTTCAATTAAAAGCACACCATATCATACACGAGCAAAACACAGCTTCTCCCCAGAGCAACCCAAACAGAAGAGAACGAAACAGAACGCCTTGTTTTCCTTCCAAACCAGCGAGCTCTGTATGGTCCGCCTCGGTAGCTGCTCGGTCAGAGCGGTAGATTGCAAACCGAAGGGGCAGGAGTTTGATCCCCGGCCTGGTTGTTTTTCTCCATTCGAGGACTGTGTGTTGTGTTGTTCATATGTTCGTGTCATCGTAAGCGACAAGAAAATCGTCTCCAATGTGCTGTCCTACCGCCTTTTTGTTACTGTAATGGTTGAATGGGCACGGAGCGAAACCTAGTGAAATGAAATGATAATATAACAATAATAGCGATAATAAAAGCTATGTGTGAGGATCACGCCCTCGCTAGACATCGGCCGAAGACGCTCTCGCCTCAAAGACTACAGGCAGAGACACACGTGTAGCCGAAGCAGTCTTCGATAAGCGGAAGTCGATCACAGTGCTACAAGTATAATAGGAAAAATTGACTGCGAGACGAAGTACATAAAAACAGAAACCATGCAAAGTGACCGATGTTAATGGACACCTTTCAAGTTGTATGAAGATGGTATCTGTTCTTTCGGACATGTGCGAAAGAACATATACCATATTCATACGGCTAAGGCTAACCGGCCATTGACCTTCTACTTCTGCGCTGGATGCACACGCATTGCCCGACATCTTACGGGACTCGGTAAGATCGTGTGCCGCGAGTAACGAGTGTAATGGGCAGGGACAGTAGGACTGTGGTGTTTGGACATTAAGTTGGGAATGTGGGTTTCACGGGGGGCGTGCAAGGGATATATCCCTGCTATCCTCTGTGTCCTCGTTGGCTCAGATGGATAGAGCGTCTGTCATGTAAGCAGGAGGTCCCGGGTTCGAGTCCCGGTCGGGGTACACATTTTCAGATGTCCGCGTTGATGTATATCAACCCCTGTCGACAGCTTAGGGTCTTAATTTAATTATCATTACTTTCAAGTGTGCTGTAGGCCATGCTGCATTGGCCAGCCGTTCGCAGTACAAGTAACGTGAAGTAATACTCGTTGTGTAGTGAAATCTACCAGATATTTATGAGTGACGGTGCAGTTTAAGACGGGATGCTAGCAGCGTGTGGGCTATTTCAGAGCGTCAGCTTGTATGTCCACTTGGTTGTGAAAGAGACAAGGAAGATTTGAAATGAAACGGGCAGATCGAGCACAGATTTTTTAATAACTTTCTATATTAGAATACCGGAATATGTAGACGTACGTTGAAACTCCTCAATCAACATCGAATTCAAACTGACTGCGAAAGAGACAAATTATTTTACAGTATACACAAAAACAATGATACCAGAGAATCGAACTAACGTACTACTAATATTTTTTTTTAATCTGAATGGTGATCTATGGCACCAGTATTTACAGATGTTCTGGTCCACTTAAACATACGACTAAAACTCACACACGAAGAAACTATGTACCATTTTCAGTCGAAAAGCCAAGTAATGCTATAAAACCCCGTTGAGTGCGCGTATGACTCGCGCACCGCGGGCTATTTGTATAAACAGTTCATCCAGCCCCTGAGATCGAGTATTTCGATGCTTTTTGCCTGTTATCGATATGGATACTAGGAAGATATCAAAATATCTAGCGTAAATACACATATCTTTTCACTGCATTGAAAGCGTTAAGTTCTTACATCGCCGAGGGGCCACACACCTTCGTGTGTGACATAAATTCCAACTCAATAATTCTACCCGTTTAGGCAGACTATGGGATAACAAATGACAAACAAATTTTCGTTTGATATAATTAAAAACAAATAATTTTATTTTTGTTGTAGTTGTACTGTGGTTTCTTGTTTACTAACAAATTTCATGACTGTTGGTCCACGGGGAGTACCGTGTAGACTTTGATGAGTGAGTTTGAGTTTACAGCTGGAGAGAAAGACAGGCAGACAGACGGACGGAGACCGAAGTGATCCTGTAAGGGTTCCGTTTTTACCGAATGAGGCACGGAATCCTAAAAATTCACAGTGCGTAATCGTAACATTGGAATACAAGCACGTCCAACGTCAGTGGGAGCGATTACATCTGCAGCTCACTGCTTAGGCCAATTGCATCTAGCGATATCATGAAGAAATTTGCACCAGCGTGATGTGAAGCAACAACCTGAGACCGTGTGACTGACCACAATCAAGCCCAGGCCAGTAGCGTGTAAAACTCGCAAACAACAAGGGCAACTGCAAACTGGGCCCACGTTATGCCGGAAAACAGAACGAATTTTCATGACAAGTCGACCGAATGGCCGCTGCAAATAAAACAGCTTCCCGTGAGTCTCCTGCAATTATTACCGAAACACAAATACTACACTCCTGGAAATTGAAATAAGAACACCGTGAATTCATTGTCCCAGGAAGGGGAAACTTTATTGACACATTCCTGGGGTCAGATACATCACATGATCACAATGACAGAACCACAGGCACATAGACACAGGCAACAGAGCATGCACAATGTCGGCACTAGTACAGTGTATATCCACCTTTCGCAGCAATGCAGGCTGCTATTCTCCCATGGAGACAATCGTAGAGATGCTGGATGTAGTCCTGTCGAAACGCTTGCCATGCCATTTCCACCTGGCGCCTCAGTTGGACCAGCAGACCGCGTGAGACGACGCTTCATCCAGTCCCAAACATGCTCAATGGGGGACAGATCCGGAGATCTTGCTGGCCAGGGTAGTTGACTTACACCTTCTAGAGCACGTTGGGTGGCACGGGATACATGCGGACGTGCATTCTCCTGTTGGAACAGCAAGTTCCCTTGCCGGTCTAGGAATGGTAGAACGATGGGTTCGATGACGGTTTGGATGTACCGTGCACTATTCAGTGTCCCCTCGACGATCACCAGAGGTGTACGGCCAGTGTAGGAGATCGCTCCCCACACCATGATGCCGGGTGCTGGCCCTGTGTGCCTCGGTCGTATGCAGTCCTGATTGTGGCGCTCACCTTCACGGCGCCAAACACGCATACGACCATCATTGGCACCAAGGCAGAAGCGACTCTCATCGCTGAAGACGACACGTCTCCATTCGTCCCTCCATTCACGCCTGTCGCGACACCACTGGAGGCGGGCTGCACGATGTTGGGGCGTGAGCAGAAGACGGCCTAACGGTATGCGGGACCGTAGCCCAGCTTCATGGAGACGGTTGCGAATGGTCCTCGCTGATACCCCAGGAGCAACAGTGTCCCTAATTTGGTGGGAAGTGGCGGTGCGGTCCCCTACGGCACTGCGTAGGATCCTACGGTCTTGGCGTGCATCTGTGCGTCGCTGCGGTCCGGTCCCAGGTCGACGGGCACGTGCACCTTCCGCCGACCACTGGCGACAACATCGATGTACTGTGGAGACCTCACACCCCACGTGTTGAGCAATTCGGCGGTACGTCCACCCGGCCTCCCGCATGCCCACTATACGGCCTCGCTCAAAGTCCGTCAACTGCACATACGGTTCACGTCCACGCTGTCGCGGCATGCTACCAGTTTTAAAGACTGCGATGGAGCTCCGTATGCCACGGCAAACTGGCTGACGCTGACGGCGGCGGTGCACAAATGCTGCGCAGCTAGCGCCATTCGACGGCCAACACCGCGGTTCCAGGTGTGTCCGCTGTGCCGTGCGTGTGATCATTGCTTGTACAGCCCTCTCGCAGTGTACGGAAGAAGTATGGTGGGTCTGACACACCGGTGTCAATGTGTTCTTTTTTCCATTTCCAGGAGTGTATAACATCTAAGGTAAAACACAGGGGAGATATCTCGGAACATTTGAAATGAAAACAGAACGGAAAGAAGGTGATAAGCTCTCTCCATTAATTCTCAACTGTGTATTACAAAACGGATTCCAAGAGCGTCGAAGACTAAAATCAGAGCTTCAATTGAAGAGTAAATGAATTTAGGGAAAACAATTATTATGGTGGGCAGGACTTTCAAACATCACAAGAAAGATAATTCTTGAGGAAACATCAGAGAGAGAAGGGTTGCAAGTAAAATTTCAAAAGTTACATTTACAACTTGGCACCAAAAATACTGAAAATTAAATACTGGAAAACTGAGAGAATTTCTCAGGTCAACTATAAAGGCGAAATTATCTGGTAAACTGGTCAGGAGAAGACTGCTTACGAAATTCGCTCTCACGAAATGGAAACAGCTTTCACGATTAACAAAATCTGGTGCATAATGGTGAGTCAAGACGACACAACAACACAATCGAATCAGAGTGTCTTTACGGAACTGAGACACTCGTTTTAAAAAGAAAGAAAGACCTTGAAGAAAACTAAAAATGAGAAAAAAGTATGATGAGGGGCATTTTAGGCCCGAATTATACTCAAGAAGAAACATGTTTACTAAGAGCATATAAAAAAATTGAAAAGTAGACCAGCATGCGAAAAAACTCAGGTTAAGCTTCTATGACCGTAATAAAAGAATAGAACCAACCAGAGTAAAAGGAGAGGTTACGGAATACTATGACACATACAGTACAGCTGAAACTGAAACAATGAAATGGATTCCCGCAGAATTACAGTGTTTCTGACGTCTGGGGCCTGGTCACCTTGAGCAAATATGAATACCTCATTAGCACCAATAAAACTGTGCTTTAGACTCTACCGATAAATTTTTTTCCTTTCTTAATTACTGTGATTGTTGTTGTTGTTGTTGTTGTCTTCAGTCCTGAGACTGGTTTGATGCAGCTCTCCATGCTACTCTATCCTGTGCAAGCTTCTTCATCTCCCAGTACTTACTGCAACCTACATCCTTCTGAATCTGCTTAGTGTATTCATCTCTTGGTCTCCCTCTACGATTTTTACCCTCCACGCTGCCCTCCACTACTAAATTGGTGATCCCTTGATGCCTCAGAACATGTCCTACCAACCGATCCCTTCTTCTAGTCGAGTTGTACCACAAACTTCTCTTCTCCCCAATCCTGTTCAATACCTCCTCATTAGTTACGTGATCTATCCACCTTATCTTCAGCATTCTTCTGTAGCACCACATTTCGAAAGCTTCTATTCTCTTCTTGTCCAAACTAGTTATCGTCCATGTTTCACTTCCATACATGGCTACACTCCATACAAATACTTTCAGAAACGACTTCCTGATACATAAATCTATATTCTATGCTAACAAATTTCTCTTCTTCAGAAACGCTTTCCTGGCCATTGCCAGTCTACATTTTATATCCTCTCTACTTCGACCATCATCAGTTATTTTACTTCCTAAATAGCAAAACTCCTTTACTATTTTAAGTGTCTCATTTCCTAATCTAATTCCCTCAGCATCACCCGATTTAATTTGACTATATTCCATTATCCTCATTTTACTTTTGTTGATGTTCATCTTATATCCTCCTTTCAAGACACTGTCCATTCCGTTCAACTGCTCTTCCAAGTCCTTTGCCGTCTCTGACAGAATTACAATGTCATCGGCGAACCTCAAAGTTTTTACTTCTTCTCCATGAATTTTAATACCTACTCCGAATTTTTCTTTTGTTTCCTTCACTGCTTGCTCAATATACAGATTGAATAACATCGGGGAGAGACTAAAACCCTGTCTCACTCCCTTCCCAGCCACTGCTTCCCTTTGATGTCCCTCGACTCTTATAACTGCCATCTGGTTTCTGTAGAAATTGTAAATAGCCTTTCGCTCCCTATATTTTACCCCTGCCACTTTCAGAATTTGAAAGAGAGTATTCCAGTCAACATTGTCAAAAGCTTTCTCTAAGTCTACAAATGCTAGAAACGTAGGTTTGCCTTATCGTAATCTTTCTTCTAAGATAAGTCGTAAGGTCATTATTGCCTCACGTGTTCCAAAATTTCTACGGAATCCAAACAGATCCTCCCCGAGGTCCGCATCTACCAGTTTTTCCATTCGTCTGTAAAGAATTAGCATTAGTATGTTGCAGCCGTGACTTATTAAACTGATAGTTCGGTAATTTTCACATCTGTCAGCACCTACTTTCTTTGGGATTAGAATTATTATATTCTTATTGAAGTCTGAGGGTATTTCGCCTGTCTCATTCATCTTGCTTACCAGCTGGTAGAGTTTTGTCATGACTGGCTCTCCCAAGGCCATCAGTAGTTCTAATGGAATGTAGTCTACTCCGGGGGCCTTGTTTCGACTCAGGTCTTTCAGTGCTCTGTCAAACTCTTCACGCAGTATCTTATCTCCCATTTCGTCTTCATTTACATCCTCTTCCATTTCCATAATATTGTCCTCAAGTACATCGCCCTTGTATAAACCTTCTATATACTCCTTCCACCTTTCTGCCTTCCCTTCTTTGCTTAGAACTGGGTTGCCATCTGAGCTCTTGATATTCATACACATGGTTCTCTTCTCTCCAAAGGTCTCTTTAATTTTCCTGTAGGCAGTATCTATCTTACCCCTAGTGAGATAAGCTTCTACATCCTTACATTTGTCCTCTAGCCATCTCTGCTTAGCCATTTTGCAGTTCCTGTCAATCTCATTTTTGAGATGTTTGTATTCCTTTTTGCGTGCTTCATTTACTGCATTTTTATATTTTCTCCTTTCATCAATTAAATTCAATATTTCTTCTGTTACTCAAGGATTTCTACTGGCCGTCGTCATTTTACCTACTTCATCCTCTGCTGCCTTCACTACTTCATCCCTCAGAGCTACCCATTCTTCTTCTAGTGTGTTTCTTTCCCCTATTCCTGTCAATTGTTCCCTTATTCTCTCCTTGAATCTCTGTACAACCTCTGGTTCTTTCAGCTTATCCAGATCCCATGTCCTTAAATTCCCACCTTTTTGCAATTTCTTCAGTTTTAACCTACAGGTCATAACCAATAGATTGTGGTCAGAGTCCACATCTGCCCCTGGAAATGTCCTACAATTTAAAACCTGATTCCTAAATCTCTGCCTTACCCTTATATAATCTATCTGATACCTTTTAGTATCTCCAGGATTCTTCTATGTACACAGCCTTCTTTTATGATTCCTGAACCAAGTGTTAGCTATGATTAAGTTGTGCTCTGTGTAAAATTCTACCAGGCGGCTTCCTCTTTCATTTCTTTGCCCCAATTCATATTCACCTACTACGTTTGCTTCTCTCCCTTTTTCTACTACCGAATTCCAGTCACTCATGACACTTAAATTTTCGTCACCCTTCACTATCTGAATAATTTCTTTTATTTGATTATTCATTTCTTCAATTTCTTCGTCATCTGCATAGCTAGTTGGCATATAAACTTGTACTACTATAGTAGGTGTGGGATTCGTATCTATCTTAGCCACAATAATGCGTTCACTATGCTGTTTGTAGTAGCTTACCCGCACTCCTATTTTTTTATTCATTATTAAACCTACTCCTGCATTACCCCTATTCGATTTTGTGTTTATAATCCTGTAGTCACCTGACCAGAAGTCTTGTTCCTCCTGCCACCGAAGTTCACTAATTCCCACTATATCTAACTTTAACCTATACATTTCCCTTTTTAAATTTTCCAACCTACCTGCCCGATTAAGGGATCTGACATTCCACGCTCCGATCCGTAGAACGCCAGTTTTCTTTCTCCTGATAACGACGTCCTCCTGAGTAGTCTCCGCCCGGAGATCCGAATGGTGGACTATTTTACCTCCTGAATATTTTACCCAAGAGGACGCCATCATCATTTAATCATACAGTAAAGCTGCATGTCCTCGGGAAAAAATACGGCTGTAGTTTCCCCTTGCTTTCAGCCGTTCGCAGTACCAGCACAGCAAGTCCGTTTTGGTTAATGTTGCAAGGCCAGATCAGTCAATCATCCCGACTGTTGCCCCTGCAACTACTGAAAAGGCTGCTGCCCGTCTTCAGGAACCACATGTTTGTCTGGCCTCTCAACAGATACCCCTCCGTTGTGGTTGCACCTACGGTACGGCCATCTGTATCGCTGAGGCACGCAAGCCTCCCCACCAACGGCAAGGTCCATGTTTCATGGGGGGGACTGTGATTATATATCAAATAAATTAATAAGCGATGACACTGATCTCCCATGGTACACAAAACGGGTCATAACACCGTTGCTGAAGAATCGAAAAAGCAAGCCCAATTTAAAAGAAAGCAAAATCCTACCAATTGGCTAAGCTTTTTACAGAAGCTCTAGTCCGCAGCTCGTGGTCGTGCGGTAGCGTTCCCGCTTCCCGCACCCGGGTTCCCGGGTTCGATTCCGGGCAGGGTCAGGAATTTTCTCTGCCTCGTGATGACTGGGTGTTGTGTTCTGTCCCTAGGTTAGTTAGGTTTAAGTAGTTCTAAGTTCTAGGGGACTGATGACCATAAATGTTAAGTCCCATAGTGCTCAGAGCCATTTGAACCATTTGAACAGAAGCTGTAAGTTCTGCGCGAACTTCAGTGCGAGATGCTTTTAATAGCTTCCGCAACGAAACACTGTCTTCAAATATGGCAGGAAACCCAAAGAGATTCTGGTCGTATGTAAAGTACATCAGCGACACTTCACTGTGCGATAACAATGTTTATGTCACTGATGACAGCGTCAATAAATCAGAATTGCTACACACGGTTTTCCAAAACTCCTTCTGCAATTAAGACGAAGTAAATGTCCCAGAATTCTAATATAAAACAATTGCCATCATGAGTAACTTAGAACTAGATATCCTCGGTGTAGTGAAGCAGCTTAAATCACAATAAAGTCAAAGCCTCCGGTCTAGACTGCATACCGTTCAGCGTCCTTTCAGAGTATGCTGATACGATAGCTGCATACTTGGCTGTCATATAAAACTGCTCGCTCGTCAAAAGATCCGTACCTAATTACTGGAAAATTGCAAAAGTCACATCAATACCCAAGAAAAGAAATAAGAGCAATCCGCTGAATTACAGACCCGTATCATTAACGTCAATCTGCAGTAGGATTTTGAAACATATACTGTGTTCGGACATTAAGAGTTATCTTGAAGAAAACGGTTTATTAACAAGTAGATAAGTAGACAGCATGGTTTCAGAAAATATAGTTTTTGTGAGCCACAACTACCTCTTAAATGCACAAAGTAATGAATGCTATCGACGGGGGATCTCATACAGTTTACATATTTTTAGATTTCTTGGTTTTTTTGTTGAAATTGGTTCAAATGGCTCTGACTACTATGGGACTTAACATCTGAGGTCATCAGTCCCCTAGAACTTAAGAACTACTTAAACCTAACTAACCTAAGGACATCACACACAGCCATGCCCGAGGCAGGATTCGAACCTGCCACCGTAGCGGTCGCGCGGTTGCAGAGTGAAGCGCCTAGAACCGTTCGACCACACCGGCCGGCTAGGTTTTTTGATTCAGTTCCTTACAAGAGTAATCTACTGAAATTTAGTTCCTATGGAGTAACGCCTGAGTCGTGCGACTGGATTCTTGAGTTCCTGCCAGAAATGTCTGAGTTCGCAGAAAAAGACGGAAACTCGTCGAGAAAACAGTATTGGCTTTCTCCAAAGAAATGTTATAGGACCCCTGACCTACGTTAACGACATAAGAGGGTATTTGAACAGCGCTCTTGACGCTGTCATTTACAGTCTCGTAACACGATCAAAATCAATTGAAAAATGATTTAGGCAAAAGATGTACGTGATGTGAAAAGTACGATTGACTGTAAACAATAAAAAAGTGTGAAGTCATCCACATGAGTACTAAAACAGATCCTCTGAATTTTGATTATACGATAAATCACAAAAATCTAAAGGTCGTCGATTCAACTAAATACTGAAGGATTACAATTAAGAATAACTGAAATTGGAACGACCGCATAGATAATGTTGTTGAAAAAACTAACAAAAGACTGACATTTATTGGCAGAACATATAGAAAAATACAACAGGTCTACTAAAGAGGCAGCTTACACAACGCATGTCTACCCTCTCCTGGAATACTACGGTGAGGTGTGGGCTCCGCATAAGATGGAACAGAAACAGGACATCGAAAAAGTTCAAAGAGGGGCAACTCGTTTTGTATCATCGCGAAAGAGGGGAGAGATTGCCACAGACATGATGCTCGAATTGCGGTGGCAATCGTAAAACAAAGGTGTTTTTCGTTGCGGTGGGATTTTCTCGTGAAATTTCAATCACCAACTTTCTCATCGGATTGCGAAAATATTTTGTTGGCGCCCACCTACTTTGGGAAAAATGATCATCATGATAAAAATATTTCGTACTTCCGCGCGCTTTCGAGAGTGGAACGGTATAGAAATAGCTTGAAGGTGGTACGATGAACACTCTAGCAGGCCCTTAACTGTGAATTGCAGAGCAATCACGTGGATGTAGAGTGCCTGATAAGCCTCACACAACGTAGTTAATAGACAAACTTTGTGAGAAATTATAGCCTATAACGGGATTTAGTGACTTAGTATCGCGAACCAATTTAACTACAACCCCAAAATTACGCCTACTCTTCGATATTCTAATCGTTATTCCTACTGAATGATGTCAATCGTGTTATCGAACAGTAAGGGGTCTCTCAACCCATTTGTGCGCATGCATTTCGCTTCATTTTTCTGGCGTTGCAATGTTCCTATTCAGATGTCGCATTTACTTTTACCACCCCAAATAACTTTTTGTCCAAAAGCAACATAAAAAATGTATTAGGCAAGTGTTGTTTAGCTACCA
Organism: Schistocerca gregaria; assembly: GCF_023897955.1. Lineage (NCBI taxonomy): Eukaryota > Metazoa > Arthropoda > Insecta > Orthoptera > Acrididae > Schistocerca > Schistocerca gregaria. Next base: position 276,604,466 of record NC_064927.1, read on the forward strand.
GAGGAACATTATCCAACATGATTGCCTTTCTTATAACTTCGTTCGTTAAAAATATATGAACAGTAGTACAGGTACGTTTTAAAACGGACAACAGTGTACCATTAGGTAAATATTAGAAACGCAACACAAAAATGATTCGGCTCTCTTGTACCAGCACACAATACAGATACCTGGGGTTTATGTAAATGATCCACTTGCTGGAGTTGATAGTAAACAAATGAAAACGCGAGGAAAATTCACGTATTACAGGGTGGACCGGGTGAAAAAGGGTAGAAATGTTACTCATCTACGGAAAACGTTCCTCTTGTCTGACCGATGACAATCGCTAAAAGATAGGAAGTCACTGGTGAAATTCTGAGAACGGACGGTCGGAGAAGATTTGGGCAACATATCACTTCTTCCCAGTTATTCCTTGCGAAATGACCATGACGAAAATATCAGAGAATTTGCAACTCATACGAAAGTTTATCGACAGGTGTTGTTTCCACGCACAATTCGGAATGTAACAGAGAAGGGGGAAATGATAGTGGTGCTAAAGGTACTCTCGGACACACACTGTAAGGTGGCTTTCGGAGTATAGACGTAGATGTAGAGGTGATAGATGGTGAGGCTTTAACCTTTTGATGCATTCGTTGACATACTGTCCTGCATCGGATGGGTTCCAGCCGCTCTATCAGATATCCACCGGCCAGCGCGTTAGCTGGACTTGATTGTTCGTAGATTCCAGTAATGGTTATCATCTCGATCTTGTCCAGCTCGCCATTCTTGAGTCCGTAGGAAGCAACAAGGTACATTTGGGTAACATCTATTGTGAACATATGTAAAGTCACGACCAATGACTCTAATGCAGTGGTTCTAAATGCACTGGTAGAAGTTCTACATTTGGGTAACATCTATTGGGAACACATGTAAAGCCACGACCAATGACTCTAATGCAGTGGTTCTAAATGCGCTGGTAGAAGTTCCCAGTAACCAATTACATAGAATTGGTACCTCAACCTGAAACATCTTTGCTCCGTAATCACGGAATTACACTTTGCGAACTATAGAACTGTAAATGGTTTGTATTGTGGGTAGTCATTTTGCAATAAATGACGGGAACTAAGCAAATATAAAAAAGTGATATCTAGCACCAATGAATATAAACCAGATAATGAAGAGCTGTTGTATTCTTTCATTTCAGTTCATGCAGGACAATAAATTTTAAGATGGTAATTGTAGCATTTACGAAAATGCGTTTCCTGAGCAAGCTCATGGAATTTTCAACAAGCAGGACATTTTTTGTTGCTGAAGTTATGTTCACATATTATGCAAACCAAATTTCAAGGAATAAATTTATTTCAGCTGCTCCAAAGCTGAAATCTGACACAGGTCTCTGACAGGAGCTAGTTTAAATTAAATGTGATGCACAATGGTCCGTTCGTTTCCTCATGAAGGGCTTAGGGGTCCCCCATTAGCTTTCATTATGATAAACAAATTGGTAGTTTAATAATTAATCTGCAATTACGTTTTACTGACCATTCACATTTCTGTCAACTGCTAATGGCCTTAGTAAGAGCCCAGGCTATACGGAATTTTAATAACAACGTGTTACTTGCATTAAAAAGTCCTGCTTCCTGAAGGGAGTCCAGTAATTTGTCGAATGACACATGGTCTTATCCGTGATATCGTATATTGAAGTATCGCATCCTCAGCAAATGTGCTTATCCATACAACGTTTTTACACGGGATATTTTCAATGGTTTTACAGCTTCCCCTTCTTTCTCGTACATTTTCTTGACAGTCTTTATAGTAATGTTTTTGTTTTTATTCAAAGATGCAGAAGTTCTCTGATCAGTTTAGTAACTAACATCACATTTTTCTTTCTCGAAATGGGACAGAAACATGCAAACCTTTTTCTTTCACTACGTATTGTAACACCGTGAATAAGAGCACCATGTAGAACTCGTAGGACTTGACGAATTTGCTTCTGGCATTATTGAACGTCACATAGCACATAATAAATAAATATCATCTTCTAAAATCATAGAAATTCACAACCTGCAAGAACCGCATAGTACAGGAAGGTGCCTGAACCTGAACAGCAGTCAGAGAGAATTGTGTTGTAGTGACGGGGCGGAAGGAGGCGGTCTTGGAATTGCAGGTGTTTGGTTTCTGCTGCTGAAGGCCTCGTCATGTTGGCAGAAAGCATACATGTCTAACGCGTCAATCTCACATCAATATTTCCTTTGTGGCTGTTGTTGTTGTTGTGGTCTTCAGTCCTGAGACTGGTTTGATGCAGCTCCCCATGCTACTCTATCCTGTGCAAGCGGCTTCATCTCCCAGTACGTACTGCAGCCTGCAGCCTTCTGAATCTGCTTAGTGTATTCATCTCTTGGGCTCCCTCTACGATTTTTCCCCGCACGGTGCTCTCCAGTATTAAATTGGTGATCCCTTGATGCCTCAGAACGTGTCCAATCAACCGATCCCTCCTTCTAGTTAAATTGTGCCACAAACTCCTCTTCTCCCCTGTTCTATTCAATACCTCCTCATTAGTTACGTGATCTATCCACCTTATCTTCAGCATTCGTCTGTAGCACCACATTTCGAAAGCTTCTATTCTCTTCTTGTCTAAACTATTTATCGTCCATGTTTCACTTCCATACATGGCTACAAATACTTTCAGAAACGACATCCTGACACTTGAATCCATAGTCGATGTTAACAAATTTCTCTTCCTCAGAAACGCTTTCCTTCCCATTGCCAGTCTACATTTTATATCCTCTGTACTTCGACCATCATCAGTTATTTTGCTCCCCAAATAGCAAAACTCCTTTACTACTTTAAGTGTCTCATTTCTTAATGTAATTCCCTCAGCGTCACCCGAGGTAACTCGACTACATTCCATTACCCTTGTCTTGCTTTTGTTGATGTTCATTTTATATACTCCTTTCAAGACACTGTTCATTGCGTTCAACTGCTCTTCCAAGTCCGTTGCTGTCTCTGATAGAATTACAATGTCATCGGCAAACCTTAAAGTTTTTATTTCTTCTCCATGGACTTGAACACATACTCCGAATTTTTCTTTTGTTTTCTTCACTGCTTGCTCAATATAAAGATTGAATAACATCGGGGATAGGCTACAATCCTGTATTACTCCCTTCTCAACCACTGCTTCCCTTTCATACCCCTCGACTCTTATAATTGCTATCTAGTTTCCGTATAAATTGTAAATGGCCTTTCTCTCCCTATGTTCCACCCCTGCCACCTTTAGAACTTGAAATAGAGTATTCCAGTCAACATTGTCAAAAGCTTTCTCTAAGTTTACAAATGATAGAAACGTAGGTTTGCATTTCCTGAATCTATTTTGTGAGATAAGTCGTAGGGTCAGTATTACCTCACGTGTTCCAACATTTCTACGGAATCCAAACTGATCTTCTCCGAGGTCGGGTCCTACCAGTTTTTCCATTCGTCTGTAAAGAATTCGTTCTAGTATTTTGCAGCCGTGGCTTATTAAACTGATAGATCGATAATTTTCACATCTGTCAGCACCTGCTTTCTTTGGGATTGGAATTATTATACTCTTCTTGAAGTGTGAGAGTATTTCGTGTGTCTCATACATTTTGATCACCAGATGGTAGAGTTTTGTCAGGACTGGCTCTTTAATTTTGAAACAAGATTGAAACCTTCGGTGTTAGACGTCATGTGAACTTACTTGGTTCTGAGAGCAATGACCACCACACAGTCACAGCCAGCAGACACGCGTCTCCGTTAATCATCAACAGCAGCCCATTCACAGCTCACATGTCTGCCGTTCGGGTGTTGCCTACCAACTCCAGTGTCCAGCTCAGTAAATGCAATCAACGTCAACTAGCTTCACAACATTGGTGGATATTTCAATCGGGGCGGAGGCATTATGGAAATGGCCATCAGACGTCAGTGCCCAAGGCCAGGAAGAGACGTTGTGCACCACTGAGCAGTTTAATGGGGGAATTACGAGAGCTCGTGTTCCAGTAACGGTCGAGAAGCATATTACTTCCTCCAACAAATAGGATGTCGAGAAAGTCCGCTACGATTTGAAGAAATAATAATTTCAAAACTATTAGAGATAGAGAGAATCGTGGTTTAGCAGTTCCCAAATTTTGTTAGTTCTTTTATTCCAGAATGTGCGCTACTCGGCGCTAGTACAACATACACTACTGGCCATTAAAATTGCTACACGACGAAGATGACGTGCTACAGACGCGAAATTTAATCGACAGGATGAAGATGCTGTGATATGCAAATGATAAGTTTTTCAGAGCATTCAGACACGGTTGGCGCCGGTGGCGACGTCTACAACGTGCTGGCATGAGGAAAGTTTCCAACCGATTTCTCATACACTAATAGCAGTTGTTGGGATGCCTCGTGTAAGGAGGAGGGATGCGTACCATCACGTTCCCTACTTTGATAACAGTCGGATTGTAGCCTATCGCGATTGCGGTTTATCGTATCGCGACACTGCTGCTCGCGTTGGTCGAGATCCAATGACTGTTAACAGAATATGGAATCGGTGGTATCAGGAGGGTAATACGGAACGCCGTGCTGGATCCCAACGGTCTCGTATCACTAGCAGTCGAGATGACAGGCACCTTATCCGCATGGCTGTAACGGATCGTGCAACCACGTCTCGGTCCCTCAGTCAACAGATGGGGACGTTTGCAAGACAACAACCGTTTGCACGAACAGTTCGACGATGTTTGCAGCAGCGTGGACTATCAGCTCGGAGACCATGGCTGCGGCTACCCTTGACGCTGCATCACAGACAGAAGCGCCTTGATGGTGTACTCAACGACGAACCTGGGCGCACGAATGGCAAAACGTCCTTTTTTTTGGATGAGTCGAGGTTCTGTTTACAGCATCATGATAATGGCATCCGTGTTTGGCGACATCGCGGTGAACGCACATTGGAAGCGTGTGTTCGTCATCGCCATACTGGCGGATCACCCGGCGTGATGGTATGGGGTGCCATTGGTTACACATCTCGGTCACGTCTTGTTCGCATTGACGGCAGTTTGAATAGTGGACATTACATTTCAGATGTGTTATGACCCGTGGCTCTACCCTTCATTCGATCCCCGCGAAACCTACATTTCAGCAGGATAATGCACGACCGCATGTTGCAGGTCCTGTACGGGCCTTTCTGGATACAGAAAATGTTCGACTTCTGCCCTCGCCAGCACATTCTCCAGATCTCTCACCAACTGAAAACGTCGGGTCAATGGTGGCCGAGCAACCGGCTCGTCACAATACGCGAGTCACAACTGTGGTATCGTGTTGAAGCTGCATGTGCAGCTGTACCTGCACACGCCATCCTAGCTCTGTTTGACTCAATGCCCAGGCGTATTACGGCCAGAGGTGGTTGTTCTGGGTACTGATTTCTCAGGATCTGTGCATCCAAATTGCGTAAAAATGTAATCACATGTCAGTTCTGGTATAATGTATTTGTCCAATGAATACCCGTTTATCATCTGCATTTCTTCTTGGTGTAACAGTTTTAATGGCCAGTAGTGTAAAAACGATATTCGAGTTCTGCCCACGTACTGCTGCAGCGCCAACAGTACTAAATGCTCCACTGATTCGCGCAGGCAGAGTAGCAATGGTACTGAATGGTACTGTATACACACGATCCTTGACGTAACTTCAAAGAAGAAGTGTTAAAGCGTGACACCGGGATAGCGCAGGTTCCATGCGGTGGGATCATCACGACCCACGCACTTATCAGGAAGTTTGTCATTTAACACGTCTCGTACGTTCAGACTCTGATGTCGGAGTGCATTGTTATTCTGGTAGATGACGGATGGCTACAGGTCTCCAATCTGTGCTAGAATAAACTTTTAGAGCAGATCCTGTTGAAAATTAGCTGTTATATTTCTGTATGTCCATCCTTTTATCAGTTTAATAAGTCACGGTTACAAGATACTAACACGAATTCTTTATAGGGGAATGGAAATAATGGTAGAAGCTGTCCTCAGGAAATATCAGTTTGGATTCCGTAGACACGTTGGAACACGCGAGGCCAAACTGACCCTACGACTTATCTTAGAAGATACGTCACGAAAGGCAAACCTCTTTTTCTAGCATTTGCAGACTTAGATAAAGTTTTTGACAATGTTAACTGCAATACTCTCTTTCAAATTCTGGAGGTGGCAGGGGTAAAATACAGGGAGCGAAAGGCTATTTACAATTTGTACAGAAACCAGATGGTAGTTATAAAGAATTGAGGGACATGAAAGGGGAGCAGTGGTTGGGAAGGGAGAAAGACAGGGTTGTAGCCTCTCCCCGATGTTATTCAATCTGTATATTGAGCAAGCAGTAAAGGAAACAAAAGAAAAATTCGGAGTAAGTATTAAAATCCATGGAGAAGAAATAAAAATTTTGAGGTTCGCCGATGACATTGTAATTCTATCAGAAACAGGAAAGGACCTGGAAGAGCAGTTGAAGGGAATGGACAGTGTCTTGAAAGGAGGATATAAGATGAACATCAGCAAAAGCAAAACGAGGATAATGGAATGTAGTCGAATTAAGTCTGGTGATGCTGAAGGAATTAGATTAGGAAATGAGACACTTGAAGTAGTAAAGGTATTTTGCTATTTGGGGAGCAAAATAACTGATGATGGTCGAAGTAGAGAGGATATAAAATGTAGACTGGCAATGGGAAAGGAAGCGTTTCTGAAGAAGAGAAATTTGTTAACATGGAGTATAGATTTAAGTGTCAGAAAGCCTTTTTTCAAAGTATTCGTATGGAGTGTAGCCATGTATGGAAGTGAAACATGTACGATAAATAGTTTAGCCAAGAAGAGAATAGAAGCTTTCGAAATGTGGTGCTACAGAAGAATGCTGAAGATTAGATGGGTAGATCACGTAACTAATCAGTGAGTACTGAATATAATTGGGGAGAAGAGGAGTTTATAGCGCAACTTGACTAGAAGGAGGGATCAATTGGTAGGACACGTTCTGAGGCGTCGAGGGATCACCAGTTTAGTACATATTGGAGGGAAGCGTGGAGGGTAAAAATCGTAGAGGGAGACCAAGAGATGAATACACCAAGCAGATTCAGAAGGATGTAGGTTGCAGTAGTTATTCTGAGATGAAGAAGCTTGCACAGGATAGAGCAGCACGGAGAGCTGCATCAAACCAGTCTCTGGACTGAAGACCACAAAAACAACATGTCCATCCTTGTGATGGATGGTCCGTGGGACTTCGGGCTGAAACGATACCGTAGTTACCGCTCCATAAGCAGCAGGTTTCGCTGCTCGCTCGCACCGGGAATACAAACTGAGGCGGCCCCCGCCGCCAATTTATTGCACGACGTGGCCGGCCGTGGGTGCAACGGAACCCCATGTGGACGGATGGAGAATATGTTAGGCTTCATTATACATATTTATGTATGTCGTGTATCATGTATTACTTTTGCTTGAATACGAACCGTGTACGTGAACATTCCGTTATCCTCATCTCACGTAGTGGATGTTCTATGCAAGGTAGTGGATGAATTTGGTGGTACACATTTTGGCCAAACGCAGTTCCGTCTTGCTGGTAAAAGAATAATGTGCGTGCAGATTAGCATACAAGATAGCCAGGCTATACGTTGTAAAACTGTAATTTCTGTAAAGTGGAATAATTACTGTAATTTCTGTAAAGTGAATACTTACTGTAATTTCTGCAAAGTGGAATAATTATGTTTAAAATAAATAGGTTATGAATGATCATCAATCTTTAACATACCCTGAAATCACAATGAAGTCGGTCTAAAGAGAACTAGAGGAGCATGGAGAGCTGTATCAAACCAGTCTCAGGACTGAGGACCACAACAACAACAACTGAAGAGAACTCATTTATAGAAGGAAAAAAGTTATAAAATAAAAAAATATAGAGCACAAGGGACCCACAGATCAGCGTGTGAGCCCTTCATTCCCTTGCTTAGTAACGTGCAAAACGTTCTGTTCTCTAGGCAGCGCTATCAAGTACTCCCCCCCCCCCCCCCACGCCAATTATCTGTTGCGCCATTTCCATTCAGAGATAGTTGCAATGACTACCCTCTTTTATTAATGCCGATATCAGGTGTCGGTTTCCGCCTGGCTGTGGACCAGTATAGAAACAAACAAATATACAAAAATCACGAGGGATACGTAAAGCAGAGATACCAGCGTTGACAGAGGGTTTTAAGAAAGTACAGACAAAAACATAGTTTTCTCTCCTCCCCAATAATACGGTTAACTTTCACCTGGCGTCCTCTGCGAGGTTTATTGTAAGAAAGTTTGTTTAATTCCCAAAGTACGGTTATCTTTCAGGGCGTTCAGTTACGTAATAAAATGAAATGCTTGCAGCCGTCGTTTAGACGTTATTTTATTATGTGGCCACCAGTTTCGTTGACTCAATACGCCATCTTCAGACCTTAACTGACGTTGTGGGAGATAATTACTATCTTTTACAAGATCCCATCAGTGGCCAACGTCTATGAATTGGCTTGCGTAGGCTACTGTAGCAGCGGCGTTGTCTGCGACCATCAGAACATCTAAACGACGGTTACAGGTATGTTATTTCATTACATTACCCGTTACGGTTTCCTCTATGAAGAGAAATCGGCCTATCACTATTATGTGCATAGCCCACGAGACACATTAAGCTTCGGGCTATCAAGTATGCGTTCACGTATGTTGTGTGGATTTTCGGAGCCACTATTTCTGATGCCGTGGCGATTCACAAATCCAGAAACACGGAACGTTGCTTCATCTGAAAACAGGTACTTTTCAGGTAGTCGTCGTCATCATCTATGGAGGTCAGTATGGAACACAAGGACACACATTTCAGAAAAAAATCATTTGGCTGCTACGCTTGGGCCATTTGCGCTGTAAGCAAAAATCCCTCACCACTAATGTAACACTTCAAGGACAGTTGATCTAGCTTTTTGCAATTCGCGTGGTGCTCGATGAACTGACTTCTGGGAGCCGCATTCAAATGCAGCTTGCACTCTGTCTACAAGTGCTTGATACGCAGGGGGATGCCTGTTTGGAGCGAGGTCTTCGACACTACGGGTCTCTTTGAAGATCTTGAACCGCCTCATTGTGCTTACTTTGGCCAGTAGTGCTCTTCCGTACTGGCTTCGATAACTCTTCTGTACCGTTGTCACAGATTTGGATTCTGCATACGAAACGACACATTGCACATTCTCCTGGTTCGTCGCCGTACTGATGCATTCCACGTCAACGAAAAAATACTTTGGGAACTACTAAACGTTTTACAACAACCCACGCTTCTCTATCTGTAATACTCATAATTTCCAAGCTACGATTTTTGAAATGATAGCAACGCTTTTGGACACCCTGTACATCTCGTGAAATGACCACGATGAAAAAAAAGTCAGCGAAATTAGAATTATGCGGTGGTTAGCCGACAGTCCTTGTTCACACATGCCAGTCAAAAATGGGAAGAGGGCAAATGGAGGGGAAGACAGTGAGTTACCAGACGTACTACTTGCCATAAATCTTAAAATAGTGTGCAGAATATACACTGTCCAATCATATTAATGTGATAACCGTTTACGCTCGACACCAACGTGCAATAAACACTCACAGACGCCACGTGGTAGCACTAGGAATGGAGTGCATATAAAGCGTGTAGGAAGGAAAGGGACGCACTAAACAGTGCAGTCGTTGTCATGCGTCTGACGTCTAAAAGGGCGAGACCATTAGCTGTCGGGCCAAGGGTGGAAGAAATTTCGAAAACTGTTGGCAGGTCTATGTGGTTAAGTATAAGTTCATAGCAAAATGGTGCTATCTAAATGGCTTTAAGCACTATGGGACTTAACGTCTTAGGTCATCAGTCCCCTAGACTTAGAACTGCTTAAACCTAACTAACATAAGGACATCACACACATCCATGCCCGAGGCAGGATTCGAACCTGCGACCGTAGCGAAGGCGCGGTTCCGGACTGAAGCGCCTAGAACCGCTCGGCCACAGCGGCCAGCAGTGCTATCTAATAAAGTCCCGGGGCAACTGTGGTGCACCGCGGGCCATAGATGACAAGGGTGAATGACGACTGCGTAGATGTGTAAGGGCGCCTGGGCGCCTGGTTCATGCACCCATGCTGACTGCTGTTAAACAGAAGGTCTTTTCAGATGAATCACATACTGTGTTCCTTCGGACAGAAGGCTGCTGGCGTGTACGACGTGAAAAGTCTGAAAGCAAACGCCCTGCAACAATCGTCGGCGTTCAGGCTGGAGGAGAGAGCGCTGTGGTCTGGGGAATGTTTTCGTGGCATTCTCTGCGTGATTTAGTCATTGTGGAAGGCACAGTAGATCAACAAAACTATGAATGTGTCCTTGGGGACCATGTCGCTCTCTACATCAGTCTACTTTTCCTTTGCACAATGGCATTCTTCAACAGGACAACGCAACGTGTCAAACAGCTCCGGTGCATCTGTGTGATTCCAAGAGTACCTGTATGAGTTAATTGTACTCCCCTGACAACCAGACTCTCTCTTTCCAAGCATTTATTCCTTCGTGTGGGGGTCTGCTGTTACGGTTAACCGGATTTGGCATGTTAATTTTGAGGGGTGACCAGATGCCCTTCCTGTCACCACCTCGTATCCCCTTAGGACGAAAGGTGTGCCCCCCAACTATCTGCGTCTAGTGTGATCAATGGAAATAGTGTGAACGAGTTACAAATGCCTGCGAGTCGTGTAACTGAGGCGGGGCATGGGGAGCCGCCCAGTATTCACCTAGTGGGATGTGGAAAACCGCTTAAAAACCCCATCCAGGCTGGCCGGCACACCGGCCATTCGATCTGGGGCTGGCGTGCCTGCCCGAGTCCAGGAGGCAGTGCGTTAGCGGTCTCGGCTACCCTCGAGGGTCCTGACCAACAGACTCCCCAGGTTTAAAGACCGCCTCGATCAGGCTGTTCGCACCGTGTAACCTCAACCGAAAAACCTAGCGCGCTGGAGTCAGTATTGCTATACATCCCTGTTATTACCTTCCAAAACCTAATTGACTCTCTTCCTGCACTGGACAGTGTGCATGTAGGTAATCAGATAACTACATATACGCGTACCTCACACGCAGTGTCAGACCACCTGGATTGATAATTACACTATTGGCCGTTAAAATTGCTACACCAAGAAGAAATGCAGATGATAAACGGGTATTCATTGGACAAATATATTACACTAGAACTGACATGTGATTACATTTTCACGAAATTTGGATGCATAGATCCTGAGAAATCAGTACCCAGAACAACCACCTCTGGCCGTAATAACGGCCTTGATACGCCTGCGCATTGAGTCAAACAGAGCGTTTATGGCGTGTACTGGTACAGCGGCCCATGCAGCTTCAACACGATACCACAGTTCATCAAGACTAGTGACTGGCGTATTGTGACGAGCCAGTTGCTCGGCCACCATAGACCAGACGTTTTCAGTTGGTGAGAGATCTGGAGAATGTGCTGGCCAGGGCAGCAGTCGAACATTTTTGTATCCAGAAAGGCTCGTATAGCACCTGCAACATGCGGACGTGCATTTTCTTGCCGAAATGTACGGTTTCGCATGGATAGAATGAAGGGTAGAGTCACGGGTCGTAACACATCTGAAACGTCACGTCCACTGTTCAAAGTGCAGTCAGTGCGAACAAGAGGTGGCCGAGACGTGTAACCAATGGCACCCCATACCATCACGCCGAGTGATATGCCAGTATGGCGATGACGAATACACGCTTCCAATGTGCGTTCACCGCGATGTCGCCAAACACGGATGCGACCATCATGATGCTTAAACAGAACCTGGATTCACTCGAAAAAACGTTTTGCGATTCATGCACTCAGGTTCGTCGGAGAGTACGCCATAGCAGGCCCTCCTGTCTGTGATGCAGCGTCAAGGGGAGCCGCAGCCATGTTCTCCAAGCCTATAGTCTATGATGCTGCAAACGACGTCGAACTGTTCGTGGAGATGGTTTGTGTCTTGCAAACGTCCCCGCCTGTTGACTCAGGGATCGAGACCTGGCTGCACGATCCGTTACAGCCATGCCTGTCATCTCAACTGCTAGTGATACGAGGCCGTTGGGATCCAGCACGGCGTTCCATATTACCCTCCTGAAACCACCGATTGCATGTTCTGCTAACAGTCATTGTGTCTCGACCAACGCGGGCAGCAATGTCGCGATACGGTACACCGCAGTCGCGTTTGGCTACAATCCGACCTTTATCAGAGTCGGAAAAGTAATGGTACGCCTTTCTCCTCCTTACACGAGACATCACAACAACGTTCCACCAGGCAACGCCGGTTAACTGCTGTTTGTGTATGAGAAATCGGTTGGAAACGTTCCTCGTGTCAGCACGTTCTAGGTTTCGCCACCGGCACCAGCCTTGCGTGAATGCTCTGAAAAGCTAATCATTTGCGTATCACAGCATCTTCTTCCTGTCGGTTAAATTTCGCGTCTGTAGCACGTCATCTTCGTGTTGTAGCAATTTTAATGTCCAGTAGTGTATTTTCAACCATCGTTTACTCGTCTACACATACTCATCACAACATTAAGGATTTGTACCTCCTGTATTTGTCGCCTGTCCACCTTCGCTCCGCGTTTGCTCCGCACAGCACAGTAGGAGCGGCTCTACTTGACCGCCGCCCCACTCGGCTGTGAATCACCTCGCGACACAACTCCCGCCCCCGCGCGCCGCGCCCCCACGCGCCTCACTCTTGCCGCGACGCTCGGTTACAGGTTGCGCCCGCCTGGTGCGCCCATTACGCTGATGGCTCGGAATAACAGGTGGGCAAAGTTTGCGCCGCTGTGTGCCGGGCTGGCGACCATTAGGCCCGGAGCTGGCCGCAATTACCGACAAATAAATGAGTCGCGGGCAGGGCCGCGGTCAAGCGCCTGCTAGAGGACTCCCTTTGCAGTGCACTGCTGGCCTGCAGCGTCCGCGTTCGACTTAACCGGCCCGCCGTGCAGTCCACTGAAGAGCAAGGCGCCCTCTGCGCTCTGTCTGCACCGCCGCGTACCTCTGCTTCTGGGGAGGAGGGTCGTAACGGGCAATATTGCCCGGATGTCGAGGGTTTGTTGTTACTCAGCTGACACTGCATCTTAATAATCGTGATCTCGGTTGTTATAATAAATCAAGAAACACAATTATCATTGATCACCTTCGTTAATACGTTGTAACACAAAAACACCAACGACGCACGACGAAGTAATTATCCGAATAGGACGGAAATGGGGCGAAAATCTGTAGGTGTTATGTATAGATACTCACAAAAAAAAAAGATTACAATCTCAGAAAAACTGGATAATTTATTCAAGAGAAAGAGATTCACGAAGTGAGCATGTCAATAACGCGTTCGTCCAACTCTGACCCTTATGCAAGCATTTATCCAATTTGGCACTGATTAATAGAGTTGCTGGATGTCCTCCTGGCAATGGCCTTGCCGCAGTGGCTACATCGGTTCCCGTAAGATCACCGAAGTTAAGCGCTGTTGGGCGTGGACGGCACTTCGATGAGTGACCATCCAGCAGCCATGCGTTGTTGACATTTTTCTGGGTGCACTCAGCCTCGTGATGCCAATTGCCAATTGAGGAGCTACTCGACCGAATAGCAGCGGCTTCGGTCAAGAATGCCATCATAACGACCGGGAGGGTGGTGTGCTGACCCCACGCCCCTCCTATCTGCGTCCTCCTCTGAGGATGACACGGCGGTCGGATGGTCCCGGTAGGCCACTCGTGGCCTGAAGACGGAGTGCTCTGGATGTGATGCTAAGGGATATCGTTCAGAATTCCGTTCAATTGGCGCATCAGATGGTCAAATTCCGAGCTGCTGAAATGTAAGCCCAAGATAGCTTGTTATGAGGGGGAAAACAAAGGGGTTCGAACGACTAGACTTCTTAAATTTTGAATAAAAATCATCAGACATGGTGGTCGTAGACTTCCGGCATAAGAAGTCACCCTCATTCTGCCAACTACGTTGTCAAAGATGGCGCAGGAGCGGACAGAGGTTCGCGGCGCTCCCTTGTCCTTCACGCATGAAACTGCCCATAAAGGCGGATGAATCAGCAATGATCAACGGCATGAGGATGCAGAAGGCAATGGAAACCACTGCATTAAAGACCCACGATTTGCATCCACAGTACAAGAGGCCGGTAGTTGAAAAAATGGCATGATGATGTCTCCATTGGCGAAAGATTTCGGACTACTCCCCGTTTTCGTCACGAGCGACTTGACCATAAAAAAGAGACCGAATTGCCATCGAAAGGGTAACGTTCGAAGAGTCCGGGCGTGGAACGTCAGAAGTTTGAACATGCCAGGGAGACAAAATTTGAAGAGGTAAATGTTACGATTCAACCTAGATACAGTGGACATCAGTGAAGCGAAATGGAAAGACTAGGATTTCTGGTAAGATGAGTATAGGATAATATCAACAGCAGCAGAAAATGATATAAGGGGAGAGGATTCATTATGAATAGGAATGTTGGGCAGAGAGTGAGTTATTTTTGAAATTTGTGGTAAGAGCCTATGGGACCAAACTGCTGAGGTCATCGACCCCTAAGCTTACACACAACTTAATCTAACTTAAACTAACTTACCCTAAGGACAACACATACACTCATTCCCGAGCGAGGAGTCGAACCTCCGACGGGGGTAGCCGCGCGATCCGGGACAAGACGCCCAAGATCGCACGGCTACCCCGCGCGGCAGGGTGAGTTACTACGACTGTTCAGTGATAGGGCAGTCATCAGAATCGGCAGCAAACCAACACGGACAACAATAAATAGTATACATGACCAAGTCGCAAACAGAAGATGAAGAGACCGAGAAAGTTCGTGAGTATATTGTATAGGTAATTTCCAATGTAAAGGGAGATAAAACTGTAATAGTCATAGAGGATTGAAGTGCGGCTATAGGGGAAGGAGTAGAACATAGAATTACGGGAGGATATGGCCTTGGTATTAGGAATGCGAGAGGAGAAAGACTAATTTAGTTATGGAGTAAATTACAGCTAGCAATACCACGTACTCTGCTCAAGAATCACAAGAGGAGGAGATATACTTGGGAAAGACCGGGGTATACGGGTAGAATGAAGTTACAGAACATTATGATCAGGCAGGAATTCCGCAAACATATACTGGGTTATAAGGCGTACCCAGTTGCAGATACAGATTCAGACCACTACGTAGTAGTGATGGTGAGTAGGCTGAAGGTTAGGAGACCAGTCAGGAAGACACAATATGCAAAGACGTGAGATACGGAAATACTAAGGAACGAAGAAATACGCTTGAAGTTCTCTGAGGCTATAGGTATGCGATAATGAATTACTCAAAAAGAAGTTCAGTTGAAGAGGAATGGACATCCCTAAAAAAGGCGATCACAGAAGTTGGAAAGAAAAACGTAGGTACAAGGAAAATAACTAAGGAGAAACCGCGGGTAAAAGAAAAAAAAATACTTCAATTGATCGACGAAAGAAGTAAGTAAAAATTTTTCAGAGGAATTCAGGAACACAGAAATACAAGTTATTTTGGAATGAAATAAAAAGTACAACGAAGCTATGACAGAATGGCTGGATGAAAAATGTGATGAAATTAAAGAAGAAATGATTGTCGTGAGGATTGTCTCAGAATATAGAAATGTCAAAACAGCCTTCGATGAAATTAAGAGCGAGGGCGGTAACACTAAGAACGCAATGGGAATTCCACAGTTAAATGCAGAGAAAAGAACGCCTTAGTGGAAAGAGAATACTGAAGGTCTGTGTGTAGGAGAGAACTTGTCTGGTGAGGTGAAAGAAGAAGATGCACAAGTCGAAAGGCAAGAGGCAGAATCAGAATTTAAAACGGCTTTGTAGAGCTTAAGAGCTTACAAGGCAGAACGGATAGATAATTATTGCATCGGAATTTCTACACTTATTGGGGGAAGTGGTAACAAAACGTATATTCACGATGGTGTATAGAACGTATGAGACTGGCGACAGTTCATCATGATTTCGGAGAAACATCATTCCCATGATTCCGAGGACAGCAAGAGCCGCCAAGTGCCAGAATAATCACACAATCACCTTGAAAGCTCATACATTCAAACTGATGACGAGAATCATATTCAGAAGAATGAAAAATTGAGGATCCGTCAGATAACGATCAGTTTGAGTTTAGAAAAGGTAAAGGCAACTAAAGGCAGTCCTGAAACTGTAGTTCGTAATCTAAGCAAGATTGAAGAAAAATAAAGACACGATCATAGGAGTCGTCGATCTAGAAAAAGCGTTCTACAATATCAAATGGTGCAAGACATTCGACAAAAACAGGGCTAAGCTACACGGAAAGGCTGGTAATGTACATCTACATCTACATCTACATCTACATCCATACTCCGCAAGCCACCTGACGGTGTGTGTATAATAAACAAGAGGGAATAATAAGGCAGGAAGACCAAGAAAGAAGTATTCGATTTAAAAAGGGTGTCAGGCAGGAATGTAACCTTTCGCCCTGTTGTTCAATGTATACATCGAAATCGAAAAAGCAATGATAGAAATGCAAGAAAGGTTCAAATTCTGAATGTGGCAGGGGTAAAATACAGGGAGCGAAGGCTATTTACAATTTGTACAGAAACTAGACGGCAGTTATAAGAGTCGAGGGGTATGAAAGGGAAGCAGTGGTTGGGAAGGGTGTAAGACAGGGTTGTAGCCAATCCCCGATGTTGTTCAATTTGTATATTGAGCAAGCAGTAAAGGAAACAAAAGAAAACTTTGGAGTAGGAATTATAATCCATGGAGAAGAAATAAAAACCCAGACAGCAAAGGACCTGGAAGAGCAGCTGAACGGAATGGACAGTGTCTTGAAAGGAGGATGTAAAATGAACATAAACAAAAGCAAAACGAGGATAATGGAATGTAGTCGACTTAAATCAGGTGATGCTGAAGGAATTACATTACGAAACGAGACACCTAAAGTAGGAGTTATGCTATTTGGGGAACAAAATAACTGATGATTGTCGAAGTAGAGAGGATATAAAATGTAGACTGGCAATGGCAAGGAAAGTGTTTCTGAAGAAGAGAAATTTGTTAACACTGAGTGTAGATTTAAGAGTCAGGAAGTCGTTTCTGAAAGTATTTGTATGGAGTGTAGCCAGGTATGGATGTGAAACATAGACAATAAATTGTTTAGATAAGAAGAGAATAGAAGCTTTCCAAATGTGGTGCTACAGAAGAATGCGGAAGATTAGATGGGTAGATCATGTAACTAATGAGGAGGTACTGAACAGAGTTGGGGAGAAGAGGAATTTGTGGCACAACCTGACTAAAAGAAGGGATCGAATGGTAGGACACGTTATGAGGCATCAAGGGGTCACCAATTTCTTATTGGAGGGAAGCGTGGAGGGTAAAAGTCGTAGAGGGAGACCAAGAGATGAATACAATAAGCAGATTCAGAAGTGTGTAGGTTGCAGCAGTTACTCGGAGATGAAGAAGCTTACACAGGATAGAGTGGCATGGAGAGCTGCATCAGACCAGTCTCAGGACTGGAGACCACAACAAAACGTTGCAGCAACTTGACGTGACATGGACTCAAGAAGTCTTTGGAAGTCCCTGCAGAAATATGGACCCAGGCTGCCTCTATAGCCGTCCACAATTGCAAAGGTGTCGCCGGTGCAGGATATTGTGCATCAACTGACCTCTGGATTATGTCCCATAAATGTTCCATACGATTCATGTCGGGCGATCTGGGAGGCCAAATCATTCGCTCGATCAGTCCTTCAACCAATCGCGAACAATTGTAACCTAGTTTCATGGCGCACCGTCATCCACAAAAATTCCATAGTCGTTTGGGAACATGAAGTCCAAGAATGACAGCAAATGGTCTCCAAGTAGCTTAACATAACCATTTCCAGTCAATAATCGGTGCAGTTGGACCAGTGAAACCTGACCATTCCACGTAAATACACCATTATGAAGTCACCGCCAGCTTGTACAGTGTGTCGTTGACAAATTGGGTTCTTGGTTTCGTGCGGTCTGCGCCGCACTCGAACACTACCATTACCCTCACTGAAACTGAGACTGCCACAGCCAATTAACGCCAAATTACGCCGCACCGTCCTAACGGATACGTTTGTCGTGCGTCCCAGAATGATATCCGCTGTTATTTCACGCAGTGTTGCTTGTCTGTTAGCACCGACAACTGCCACAAGCACTTTGTTTTTGTTCTGTTTTCCCCGTAGGCGGTACAAATCTTCGATACGGCGCTGCTCGAAACGCCAGACACGTGGACTCCCTTGGGTACGGAAATATTCACCATTCGAGAAACAATTTGCCCACCTTCGAGTTCACTTACCTCCGAGATAATGCACTCAGAACAACAAAGAACCCTGTTTTGATCACGATTGACACTTGCAACGTATTTAGGATTTTGCAGAGGCGAAGCTCGTGCCCAAATACAACAGCACATCCTGGAGGTTTGGTAAGCAACTACACTACTAGCCATTAAATTTGCTACACCACGAAGATGTGCTACAGACGCGAAATTTAACCGACAGGAAAAAGATGCTGTGCAATACAAATGATTAGCTTTTCAGAGCATTCACACAAGGTTGGCGCCGGTGGCGACACCTACAACGTGCTGACAAGAGGGAAGTTTCCATAATCAAACAGCAGTTGACCAGCGTTACCTGGTGAAATGTTGTTGTGATGCCTCGTGTAAGGAGGATAAATGCCTACCATCACGTTTCCGGCTTTGATAAAGGTCGGATTGTAGCCTATCGCGATTGCGGTTTATCGTGTCGCGACATTGCTGCTCGCGTTGGTCGAGATCCAATGACTGTTAGCAGAATATGGAATCGGTGGGTTCAGGAGGGTAATATGGAATACCGTGCTGGATCCCAACGGCCTCGTATCACTAGCAGTCGAGATGACAGGCATCTTATCCGCATGGCCGTAACGGATCGTGCAGCCACGTCTCGATCCCTGAGGCAACAGATGAGGACGTTTGCAAGACAAATACCATCTGCACGAACAGTTCGATGACGTTTGCAGCGGCATGGACTATCAGCTCGGAGACCATGACTGCGGTTACCCTTGACGCTGCATCACTGACAGAAGCGTCTGTGATGGTGTACTCAACGACGAACCTTTTTTTGGATGAGTCGAGGTTCTGTTTACAGCATCATGATGATCGCATCCGTGTTTGGCGACATCGCGGTGAACGCACATTGGAAGAGTGTGTTCGTCATCGCCATACTGGCGGATCACCCGGCGTGATGGTATGGGGTGCCATTGGTTACACATCTCGGTCACGTCTTGTTCGCATTGACGGCTCTTTGAACAGTAGACGTTACTTTCAGATGTGGTACGACCCGTGGCTCTACCTTCATTCGATCCATCCGAAATCCTATATTTCAGCAGGATAATGCACGACCGCATGTTGCAGGTCCTGTACGGGTCTTTCTGGATACAGAAAATGTTCGACTTCTGCACTGGCCAGCACATTCTCCAGATCTCTCATCAACTGCAAACGTCGGGTCAATGGTGGCCGAGCAACTGGCTCGTCACAATACGCCAGTCACTACTCTTGATGAACTGTGGTATCGTGTTGGAGCTGCATGGGCCGCTGTACCTGTACACGCCATCCAAGCTCTGTTTGACTCAATGCCCAGGCGTATCACGGCCGTTATTACGGCCAGAGGTGCTTGTTCTTGGTACTGATTTCTTAGGATCTATGCACCCAAATTGCGTGAAAATGTAATCACATGTGAGTTCTGGTATAATGTATTTGTCCAATGAATGCCCGTTTATCCTCTGCGTTTCTTCTTGGTGTAGCAGTTTTAATCTCCAGTAGTGTACTCTTACCCATAAGTATGCATGTCGCACGGTATTTTTGTCCAACCACTGTATGTCTTTCGAGTGAAACGCAAGCGACATTGAGAGTCCGGAAAACAACGTTTAGGTGGTTTGTAAAACTGTTGATTATAAGGGGGTGGTAGGGCTACGGGGCTAAGAGGGAGGAGAGGACAGGAGAGGGGCGGCAGAGGGTGCCATGACAGCGCCAGGACGAACCACGTGAAGGCTCGTGGAGTGGCGGCGCCAATTACCGTAATGTGTTTGCCGACTTTGATGGACGGAGTTTGGAAAACTGTCGCGCCGTGTTATTAGCCAAATGAAGACTAGAGGGGCAGCGGTGGGGTGGGTGGAGGCGTCGCGTTTCGTCGCCCTTGGCCGGGACGGGGGACAGGGGACAGGGCGGGGCCGTCCCTGCGCCCGAGACTAATCGCTGCGGAGGAATGTGGCGCTGCGACAGCCGCTGCGGTGCGGCTACAGGCGCCGTGGAGGGGGCAGCACCAGGTCCGGGCAGGGAGATTCGTACCGAGGCCGCGACCTCTGGCGGAAGTATAAATGCAACTTCCATAACGAGAAAAGAACACATTCTGGTTTGACCGTAGTGTTATAGTCGGTGCATGGGCGATGGGGCACAGCAACGCCGAGGCAGCGATGAAGCGGGAATTTTCACTTACAACCACTTTACGAGTGTACCTTGTATATCAGGAATCCGGTAAAACGTAAAATCCAAGGTCCTGGAATCCATCCTTACCCGACGCATCCACCAGTATCTACACCAGCACCGCCTCCTTCCCGTTCCTCAGTGTGGCTTTCAGCCGTCCTTCTCTACCGATTACCTTCTCCTTCAACTCACTCATCTCCTCTCGGAACAACTTAATTCCCACCGCTCCGCTATCTTCCTCTCCCTTGACCTGGAACGCGCCTATGACAATGTGTGGCATTCCGGCTGCTCTTCAAGCTCCAAACCTTCGCCCTTCCTATTAACTACGTCCGTCTGATCGGTTCCTCCATAACACGGATCCGTACACCTTCTTCCCCTCCGCCGGTGTGCCCCAAGGTTTCGTCCTCTCCCCCCTTCTATACCTTTTGTATACGGCGGACATGCCTCCGCCGTCACCCCCCGTCCACCTTCTCCAGTTTGCCGATGACACCGCCTTCCTTGCCCTCGCCCCCACCCTGCAGCACTCCCAACATCTACTCCAGTTCCACCTTGATCGCTTCACGTCTTGGTGCAACCAGTGGTTGCTTAAGGTCAATCCTTCCAAAACCCAGGCGATCATTGTAGGCAAAAGCACCCCTTCCTTCCGCCTTCTCGATTTCTTTGTCGCTGTCTATGGCTATCCTATCGCCCTCACCCCCACCCTTAAGTACCTTGGCGTCACCCTTGACCGTCGCCTCTCCTGGACCCCCCCACCTCCAGACAACCCAAGCCAAGGCACGCTCCCGCCTCCGTCTCCTCAAGCTCCTTTCTGGACTTACATGGGGTCTGGACCCCTCCACCATCCTCCATACCTATAAATCCCTCATCTGCCCTATCCTTTGCTACGCCCACCCTGTCTGGATGTCCACTCCCCCTACCACCTACAAATGCCTTCAGATTCTAGAACACCATGCTCTTCACCTTGCCTATCGCATCCATCTCCCCTCCCCCAGGTGGATCCTCTACGACCTTATTCCGTTCCCCCACCACCTCCTTTTCCTCGAACGGATACAGATCCTCTACACCTCCCGTAAACTCGATCCTCCTTACCCACTTGTCTCTCCCATCCTCTCCCACCCCCGTCCACTGCCGCACCTGTATTTCCATGTCCCACCTGCTCTCCATCTCTTCACTCTCCATATCTTCTCCCAAGGTGGCTTCCGCCAGCTACCCCTCCCTGATGGTGCCCTCCTCCCCTCGATCTACCCCTCCTACCAACTTTGATCCTCCCTCCCACTTCCTGTATTTGTTCTTATGGGCACCCTCTCTCCCTTCTCTCCCCCTTCCCTCCCTACTCTCTCTCTCCCCCCTCCTCCCCTGGGCTTCCACTACCCCTTACATACATTCCTCCCCCCCCATCTCCTCTTCCCTTGGCGTCTTTGCTTTCCCCCCTCCCTCCCCCACCACCTTCTTCCCCTCTTGGCAGGTCCCCAGACTCGCACACATGAAGTGGACATTCGCGCGCCAGAGATCATCGCCATCATTTAGTGTGTGTGCCGCCGTGTTTGTGCCTCAGAGTTTTTCGCCGACCACGCTCCATCGTTCACGTGTCGTCCCCGTCATCAGTGTCCGTGTGTAGTGCCAAAAATTTCTTTAGGTGTATTCGCGTGTGAACGGCTACGTGTTATTTGTTTTTGTGTCTACTGTTTTTTGCTCATCCCTTTGTTCTCTGTGTCTCCATTGTATTTTTCTCTTTAAAACTTGTGGTTGAAGAGCAGAGTAGTGTGGTGCTGCCGGCCCACCTTACTGTAAGATGTCAAATAACAATAAAGAAAAAAAAAAAAACATAAAATCTCCGACATCGCTGCGGCCGGAAAAGGATCCTGCAAGAACGGGACCAACGAAGACTGAAGAGAATCGTTCAGCGTGACAGAAGTGCAACCCTTCCGCGAATTGCTGCAGATTTCGATGCTGGACCATTCGACGAAGCATCATCGATGTTGTCTTTCGAAGCCGAAGGCCCACTCATGTACCCTTGATGACACCAATGACACAAAGCTTTACGTCTCTCCTCGGCCTATTAACACTGACGTTGGACTGTTGATGGCAGCAGACACGTTGCTTGGTCGGACGAAGATTCACCTCAAACAAAGAATTGTTAGCTTGAGTTACCTACTATTTTACAGGCCTGGAGGAAACTCATTTTCGAGATGGGATCAAGCCACTGGAACATCGTTGGACCAAGTGCATTAATCTACAAGGAGACTAGAATAATATTTTCACTCTGCAGCGGAGTGTGCGCTGATATGAAACTTCCTGGCAGATTAAAACTGTGTGCCGGACCGAGATTCGAACTCGGGATCTTTGCCTTTCGCGGGCAAGTGCTCTACCAACCGAGCTAGCCAAGCACGACTCACGCCCCGTCCTCACAGCTTTACTTCTGCCAGTACCTCGTCTCCTACCTTCCAAACTTTACAGAAGCTCTCCTGCACTGAAAAATAAAAAAAAACCAGTTTCAGTGATGTAAGTACTCTTTTCTATTCCGTTCTGACAACTCTTCAAACTACCCTCGTACCATGGACAGCATAGTGAACGCATTAATTTAGTCTTCGTTTTTTGTTCACGTGCTTCTGCAAATAAGTGAACTGTACGTGTTTATTTTACTGTGTAGACTAACGTGTAGAAAATTAATCGTAATTTTTGTTTTTGCGTAAGTATTGTGAATATTCTTGTGTTTGGCGATTCGAAATGTAAATTTTCAGTGCAGAGAAATTAATTTCTGTTTCATAGCTTAAAGGAGGATATAAGATGAACATTAACAAAAGCAAAACGAGGATAATGGAATGTAGTCAAATTAAATCGGGTGATGCTGAGGGAAGTAGATTAGGAAATGAGACACTTAAAGTAGTAAAGGAGTTTTGCTATTTAGGAAGTAAAATAACTGATGATGGTCGAAGTAGAGAGGATATAAAATGTAGACTGGCAATGGCAAGGAAAGCATTTCTGAAGAAGAGAAATTTGTTAACATCGAATATAGATTTATGTATAAGGAAGTCGTTTCTGAAAGTATTTGTTTGGAGTGTAGCCATGTATGGAAGTGAAACATGGACGATAACTAGTTTGGACAAGAAGAGAATAGAAGCTTTCGAAATGTGGTGCTACAGAAGAATACTGAAGATAAGGTGGATAGATCACGTAACTAATGAGGAGGTATTGAATAGGATTGGGGAGAAGAGAAGTTTGTGGCACAACTTGACTAGAAGAAGGGATCGGTTGGTAGGACATGTTTTGAGGCATCAAGGGATCACAAATTTAGCATTGGAGGGCAGCGTGGAGGGTAAAAATCGTAGAGGGAGACCGAGAGATGAGTACACTAAGCAGATTCAGAAGGATGTAGGTTGCAGTAGGTACTGGGAGATGAAGCAGCTTGCACAGGATAGAGTAGCATGGAGAGCTGCATCAAACCAGTCTCAGGACTGAAGACAACAACAACAACAAAGCTTGCAGTCTCGGAGTTCAGTGAGAAATCTGCACACCAACTTTTATTGTTACTTTATTCTCCTTTGGTACATTTTTAAACTCACTAGCGCCATTTGAGACCTCATATCTATTTTATACACAGTACGATATGGGTAGCGACTGTACTTGTTGCGGCCGGCCGGAGTGGCCGAGCTGTTCTAGGCGCTACAGTCTGGAACCGCGCGACCGCTACGGTCGCAGGTTCGAATCCTGCCTCGGGCATGGTTGTGTGTGATGTCCTTAGATTAGTTAGGTTTAAGTAGCTCTAAGTTCTCGGGGACTGATGACCTCAGAAGTTATGTCTCATAGTGCTTAGAGCCATTTGAACCACTGGTGCTTGTTGTGAGCGGACACCAGGAGAGTTGGCTGCTTTCCGTAAACAGCTGGAAGCTGCTTTGGCTACCGTTGTCAAGCTTCTAGCTAATGCTCGAAGTTGCGGTGACGTCGGGGCACCAGCAACGAGACCTGCGACTACGTAGCGCACCACAACGGACGAGCTGCACAGCGGGTTTATCAACAACAATATCCTAATCGCCGTATCACGCATCATACGACCTTTGCTGCTGTGAACCAACGTGTGCATGAGACCGGGTCATTTAGCAGATTACCTGGACAGGGACGCCGTCGCACGGTAAGAACGCTGCAATTTGAGGAAGCTGTCTTCCAGCATATGGAGCAGGATCCTTCAATCAGAACTCGTGCAACTGCACGTAACATGGGAACGAATCAGACGAATGTAAGAAAAGTCCTTCGAGACCAATTGTTAAGTCCATTTCACTTACAGCGTGTCCACAATCTGGAACCAGTTGATTATCCACCCAGAGCACAGTTTTCGCAGTGGTGCCTGGAAGAGTGTGAAATGCATCCTACATTTCCATCCTCTGTGTTATTTACCGATGAAGCAACGTTCGGGCGTGATGGAGTCTTCAACATGCACAATTCGCATGTTTGGAGTGAAGATAACCCACATGCCACAGTTACTAGCGCTCATCAAGTGCGGTTCTTCATTAATGAGTGGGTGGATGTTGTTGGAGACTGTTTAATTGGGCCGTGTCTGTTACCTAGGCCATTAAATGGCAGGCACTATTACAATTTTCTCGCCAGAGCATTGCCAGAATTTCTGGAAGACGTCCCGCTCCCTCCAAGACAATGCATGTGTTTCCAACACGACGGGGCGCCGGCACATTTCAGTCGTCGTGTGCATCGATTCCTGGACCGACGGGTCCCAGAAACGTGGACTGGCAGAGGTGGTCCTGTACCATGGCCTTCTCGATCCCCAGATATGTCCCCTCTGGACTTTTTTGTGTGGGGAGAGATGCGCAACCTTGTTTACGCAACTCCAGTTGAATCTGAAGAGGATCTGGTTGCCCTGATAGTAGCAGCAGCAGGAACAATTCAGGATACGCCTGGGGTTTTTGCCCGTGTCAGGCAGAACATGACCGACGGTGTAATCTTTATTTACGTGTCAATGGAGGCATTTTTGAAAATTTACTGTAATTGAAATTGGGCTGTGTTAATGCGTTGTCTCTTGGTCATAAAAAAATGGAAAAGTGTTTGTTGGTTTAGTTAATTTGCCACCAGAGAAATCTTCTTCTACCGGTTTAAATACTCCTCACAGGAAAAAATGACATTTGGGAAAAATATTTGTTTCGATGTCCTCTACAACCCCCAGAGTTTGTCGGTTTAAATACTTTTCCCCCTGTATTTGTAGCATCGTACCCAGGGTTGATCCCGGTCCTCTGGCTTGGAGCAGAGTGGAAGGTCTAAACCAGAGCCTCAGACGGGTCTGCGAGGGTATCTAATGCGAATTTCTCGACCTTCACTATCGGGTGCAGAATTGTAGGGCTCCCCTTAATACTTTAGGCTTTCACTACACGCAGGAAGCGCCTACCAGGGTAGTGGAGAACGTGTGGCGTGCACATGGGACTTTTTTAGGCTAGAGGACCCCTCCCTTGGGAGCAAACACGATTTGCACGTTAAATCAGCCACAGCGACTCCAGAGAATTTTGGTACTCGCATATCAGAGATAGAAAAGATTAATATGATTCTAGTGAACTGCAAGAGCATCTAACGAAAGGTCACAGAATTAGTATCGCTTATTGAAGATGATAATGCACACACAGTATTGGGAACAAAAAGCTGGTTGAAGCTAGACGTAAAAGACAACTAAATTCGAGGTTCAGACTAGAATGTTTATAGTAAGGATAGGTTAGTCCCCAATGGTGGCGGCGAGGTCATGACGGATTCCAAATGTGTGTTAATATGGGTGAAACTGAGTATCAAAGAACGGTCAAAAATGGTAATCGGATGCTTTTATAGACCACCTGGGTCAGGGTCTGTAGTTGTACATAATTTTAGACAGAACTTGCAGAATACCGTTAGTAATTTTCCTGATCATGCCGTTGTAATAGGGGGTGACTTCAATTTGCTAGATATATATTGGAAGTGTTATGCCATCAAAACTGGTGCCAGAGACAGGGAATCGTTTGGCATTGTTCTGGATGTCTTGTCCGAACACTACCTTGAGCAGATAGTTGGAGAACCAACACGTGAGGGTAACGTCTTAGACCTCCTGGGAACAAACAAACCTGAACTTATCGAATAAGTTAACGTAGATGAAGGTATCAGTGATCTCAACTCTGTGATAGTATCTATGACCACTTGTCCTACAAGGAATGTTAAGAAAGGTAGGAAGATGTATTTGCTCAGCAAGGGTTACAGGATAAAAATTTATGAATATCTCAGCAGTCAGCATCAAATATATGGTGGTGTGGACGAGGATGCAGAGAACAAATGGAAAAAAATTCAAATGCATTGTTCAATATGCCCTAGACAAGTATGTTCCGAATAAAGTTTTAAGGGATGGTAAAGGTCCACCAAGGTTTAATAGCCGTGTTAGAAAAGCACTTCATCTCAGGTTCAAGAGAAGCAAAAACCTAGCTAATAAACAGAAGCTGAACGAAGCGAAAATGTGCGTAAGGAGAGCAATGATTTCGAAAGTAAGACGTTAACCGACCTGAGTAAAACCCTAAGAATTTCTATCAGCGGAAGATAACAGAGAGAAGGCCGAATACTGAACTCGGTCTTTCGAAGTTGTTTCACGTGGAAGATCGTAACACTGTCCCTCCTTTCAATCTTCTTGCGAACGTCGAAATGGCAGATATTGAGATAACCGATCGCGGAATTTAAAAGCAGCTACAATCGCTAGGTAGTGGAAAGGCTTCAGGACCAGATGAGATACCTATAAGATTCTAAAAAGATTATGTGAAAGAACTTGCTCCTTTTCTAGCAGTAATATATCGCTTGAGCAATGAAAGGTACCAAACGACTGGAAAAAAGCGCAGGTAATTTCCGTTTTTAAGAAAGGCCGTAAGACACATCCACACAATTACAGACCGATATCGTTGACGTCAATTTGTTGTAGAATTATGGAACATATTTTATGCTCAGCAATTATGACGTTATTGGGAAATGAACAGTTCCTCTATAAAAATCGACAAGGACTCCGCAAACAGAGATCCTGCGAAACTCAGCTCGCTCTGTTCCTCCATGAGATCCACAGCGCAGTGAACAACGGCGCTCATGTTGATGTCGTGTTCCTTGATTTCAGTAAGGCATTTGACACCGTCGCGCATTGCCGTTTAATGAAAAAATATACGAGCTTACGGAGTATTGGAGCGCATCTGCTATTTGATTCAAGACTTTCTTGCAGAGAGAACTCAACACGTCGCTCTTAACGGAACTACGTCGACAGATATAAATGTAATATACGGAGTACCACAGGGAAGTGTGGTAGGACCGTTGTTGTTCGCAATATATATAAATGACATAGTAGAAAGCGTCAGATGCTCGTTACGGCTATTCCCAGATGATGCAGTTGTTTATACCAAAGTAGCAACGACACAAGAGGGTAAGAATTTGCAGAACTACCTGCAGAGAATTGATGAATGGTGCAGAATCTGGCAGTTGACCCTTAACGTAAATAAATGTAACGTATTGCGCATACATAGGAAAAGAAATCCACTACTGTATAGCTATACTACTGATGACAAACAGCTGGAGACAGCGTCTGCCGTAAAATATCAAAGCGTAACTACCCAGAGCGACCTTAAGTGGAAGGACCATGTAAAACAGATTGTGGGAAAGGCATACACCAGACTCAGATTCATCGTAAGAATCTTTACGAAATTTAACTCATCCACGAAAGAAGTAGCTTATAAGGCGCTTGTCCGCCTGATTCTTGAGGACTGTTCATCTATCTGGAATTCATATCAGGCAGGACTTATAAAAGAGATAGAGAAGATCCAAAGAAGAGCGGCGCGTTTCGTCACGGGATCGTTTAGCTGGCAAGAGAGCGTTACGGAGATGCTAAACAAACTCAATTGGCAGATGTTACAAGAGGTTGTGCATCACGGAGAGATTTACCATTGAAATATCGGGACAGCACTTTTCAGGAGGAGTCAGACAACTTATTGCACTCCCCCCTCCCCCATACATATCGCGTATTGACCACGAGGGGAAAATTCGAGAAATTAGAGCCACGTCAATCATTCTTCCAAAACACTATTAGCGAGTGGAACAGGATTGAAGTAGTCAGATAGTGGTACCGAAAGTACCCTCCACTACACACCAATAGGTGGCTTGCGGAGTATGATGTGTATGTAGATTGTAGTCAAGATCAACACAAAGTCCGCACGCCGCGCTACAATACAAGTTCGTATTCCAACTAGCTCCGCAGATGAGGAGGAGATTGAGGAAATGTATAATGAGATAAAAGAAATTATTCAGATTTTTTAGGTAAACGAAAACTTAATAGTCATAGGGGCTGGAACTCGGCAGTAGGAAAAGGCAGATAAGGAAAAGTAGTAGGTGAAAACTGTAAGATGTGTACTCTGACCACAATTTATCAGGTATGAACTGCAGAATAAAGCTGAAAAATCTTCAAAAAAGAAGTATTTTAAGAAGGTGCGACCTGAATAAACTGAAAGAATCGGAGATTGCAGATAGTTTCAGAAGGAGCATTAGGGAACGATCGACAAGAACAGGGGAAAGGAATACAATATAAGAAGAATGGTTAGTTTTATGAGATGAAATAGTGAAGGCAACAGAGTATGAGATAGGTAAAAAGACGAGGGCTGCTACAAATCCGTTGGTATCACAAGCGATACTGAATTTAATGGATGAAAGGAGAAAATACGAAAATGCAATAAATGAAACAGGCGAAAGGCAATGCAAACGTCCAGAAAATGAGATCGACAGGAAGTGCAAACATGGCTAAGCAGGAATCGCTAGAGACCTAATGCAAGGATGTAGGAGAGTATATCACTAGGGATAAGATAGATGATGCATACAGGAAAATTAAAGAAAATGACGTGTATGAGTATCGAGAGCTCAGATGGAAAACTAGTGCTAAGCTAAGAAGGGAAAGCAAACAGGTGGAAGGAATATATGGAGGGTCTGTACAAGGGGGATGTACTTGAGGGGAATATTATGGAAATGGAAGAGGGCGTAGAGGAAGATGAAAAGGTCGATATGATACTGCGTGAAGAATTTGAGAAATCACTGAAAACTTACGTCGAAACAAGGCCTCGAGAGAAGAAAACAATCCGTTAGAGTTACTGATAGCCTTGGGAGAGCCAGCCATGACAAAACTCTTCCATCTGGTGAGCATGACCAATACGTATGAGATGGGCGAAATACCCCCAGACCACAAGAAAATATAATAATTCCAATTCCAAAGAAAGCAGGTGCTGTTAGGTGTGAAAATTCCGAACTATCAGTTCAATCAGTCCCGGCAGCAAAATATTAACACGAATCCCTTACAGAAAAATGGAAAAACTGGCAGAAACCGACTTCGGAGAAGATCAGTTTGGATTCTGGAGAAATATTCCTATATACTGCTCTACGATTTCACATGGAAGACAGGTTACGGAAAGGCAAACCTAAAATACAGGCAGCGAAAGGCTATTTACAATTTGCACGGAAACCAGATGGTAGTTATAAGAGTCGAGGTGCACGAAAGGGAAGCACTGATGTGACAGGATTGTAGCGTACCTCTAATGTTATTTAATATGTATATCGAGCAAGCAGTAAAGGAAACAAAAGAAAAATTTGATGTAGGAATTAAAGTACAAGGAGAAGAAATAAAATCCTTGACGTTTGCCGATGACACGGCCGCTCTGTCAGAGACAGCAAAGGACTTGGAAGAGCAGTTGACCAATAGATAGTGTGGCTCTGAGCACTACGGGACTGAACATCTGAGGACATCAGTCCCCTAGAACGTAAAACTACTTAAACCTAACTAACCTAAGGACATCACAAACATTCATGCCCGAGGCAGGATACGAACCTGCGACCGTAGTGGTTGCGCGGGTTCAGACTGAAGCGCCTACAACCGCTCGGTCACACCGGCCGTCAATGGATAATGTCTTGAAAAGAGGATAGAAGATGAACATCAACAAAAGCAAAACGAGGATAATGGAATGTAGTCGAATTAAATCAGGTGTTCTGAGGATATTAGATTAGGAAATGAGACACTTACAGTAGTAGATGAGTTTTTCTATTTGTGGAGCAAAGTAACTGATGATGGTCGAAGTAGGATGGATATACAGGTAAAATGTGGACTCGCAAATGTAAGAAAAGCTTTTCTGAATAAGAGAAATGTTTTGACATAGTGTGTAGAATTAAGTGTCAGGACATCCTTTCTGAAAATATTTGTATGGAGTGTAGCCACGTATGGAATTGAAATACGGACGATAAACAGTTTAGACAAGAAGAAAATAAATGCTTTTGATATGTGGTGCTACAGAAGAATGCTGAAGATTAGATTGGTAGACTACGTAACTAATGAGGAGGTAGTGAATATAATTGGGGAGAAGAGATATTTGCATCAATGGATCACCAATTTAGTATTGGAGAGAAGCGTTGGGGCTAAAAATCGTTGATGGATATCAAGAGATGAATACAGTAAGCAGATTCAGAAGGATGTAGGTTGCAGTAGTTACTCGGCGATAAAGAAGCTTGCACATGATGGAATAGGATGGAGAGCTGCATCAAACTTGTCTTTGGACTTAGAACCACAGCAACAACATGTATAAAAACTAATTGTCCTTTTAATCTCATTTCATATCTTTCCCTCCATGTGGATATAATTAAGGGGAAATAACTAATTATTGCCGGAATTCAAGTTTTATCATTGGACATCTGCCACTCTTTTGTCGGAATGATGCATTAGCTGCCATTACGTGAAATATAATTAATCACATGATTTTCGGGCTTTGCCCACAAGATAACAAGGAAAAAAATACTTTAAATATGTTGGCATCAGGAAAAGAATTTTTTTTTTTTGCAGAGATGTTTTCATTAGATATACACGACGAACCAAAGATAATAAATAATAATATGAGGCTCAGGTTTGCTTATGTGTAAAATCACTGACTGTTAAAAATCTTGTTTTCACTGCCGTAAATATTATTAAAATAATAATTAACAGTATGAAAAGTCTGTGTTTAACAAAGAATTAACGTAACATTTGGAATAATAGTTCAGCTACGCAGGTGACTGTATAGTGTCTTTCTCTGCAACAATATTTATTTATCGGGCATTAACTACTACTATTTTAAACAAACCACACGTATTTTTCCGACAGTTGTGTGTGTTGACAACGTAAGCATACTGTTACAACCCAACCTAGTGCCTTTACTCAGTATTATTTACCTACGCAGCATCATTTATGATTGTTAGGGTATATTTTAGCCGCTATATCGTGTATGCGAAATGCATGCGATGTCACGACTTATAAATATTTTCATCTACGATTCCAAAAGTAAGAAACCGATACATTTTGCATAAAAAAGAGAGTGAGATGATATACCACGTACTGTCAATTTCAAGACTACCTAGTTTCATCATCGTGCACCGTGCCGTGGGTAACGCAAACATTTTTTCGTAACGGGAAGTCGCTGTAAACAAATCAACCAGAGTCTTGAATTCAGCATGTCACACGTTCCATACGAAAGAATCTTGGGATATATGGATTGATTTCCTTACGGTGTTCACCTGTTCTGAAGGAATGGTTCTAGTACTTACGTCACTCAATGTTCCAGTGAGGTTTGGTCGTTGACTATAACACTACGTAGTCTCGAAATGGATTGTACGTGAATTGAACACCAAAACTAACTGCACGATATATATTTATCGATAAATTTACGCTTTTACTACAAGAAATTAAACAACAGCTAAAGAAATAACTCATTCGATATGCTTCCCCTTCGTCAACCAAATACCGATGATGAAAATATCTTCAATCGTAAGCATTCCAGCGCACTGTATCAAATGCAACTGCAGTAACATGCAGTAACGACGTCGGCTAGGGAGGCAGCAGTGTGAATAACAAAAAAGGAAATCGGAGTTTCTCATGGAAGTACTTAAAAATATAAGTTTCTTGTTGCCGTTGCTTCTGAGTTAAAACTTGAGTTTTCCTCGCCGCCATTGTTAGAAGCTAAGAAACTGACTGCAAGGTGCAAAAAGGAGTCGCAGAGTAATTCCTGCTCGGAATTCATTGTGCAGTTGGAGTTAAGTGTGCCACAACAGTTTCTTTAGAGATCAAGAGCTCCTACGGAGTGGAGCGTGAAGCTTGTACAGTAGAGTGCTAAATTCGACTTTCTGGAGAAAGAGTTGGGAGGAGGGAAGAAAAGGTAGGGGGAATAGTTTCAAGGAGGGCGCTGTCTCGAAAGAGACCGCTGCTCTTTAATCTTACTGCAGCCGTTGTTCTGATGGAGAAAAGGAGAGGAGGGGGACGAGGGTGAATTTTTATTTCACCAGTCTGTAAAACATAAAGGGATTGGAGCAGAATTAAGGCAGGTAGTCATTTGTCAGCTTTAGATGGCGGTGGTCCACTGTGCACGTAGGACTGATGGCGCTAGGAACGCAGAATATTCGCGAAAGATGAAAAGATGTCAGGGTTTCATAAACCATCGCCATAGAGATTGTTGATAGTGAGAGAGTTCTGTCAGATCCCTCTCATATCTTTTTACTTTCTAAACTGTTCATTGCCATGTGTTTGCGAATATAAGCAACCTCTCGGAAATAAATCTACCATTGTATTCTCAAGGTTTGTACACATATCAAGAAAAAGTTTTGCCTCACCCAGTTCCCCGAACTTCTGAAGACAGACATGGACTGCGGATACTGTATCACAGACACGTACTTTGACTGTACAGAAATGTATCTAAACACGCCCAAAGAGCCGGCCGGAGTGGCCGAGCGGTTCTAGGCACTACAGTCTGGAACCGCGCGACCGCTACGGTCAGTGCTAAGAGCCATCTGAACCATTTGAACGCCCAAAGATGTAAACAACCATGCATGAGCAGCGCCTATTAGACGGAGGGGATCCGACAGCCGATCAGTTCCAGTCATTCCACCAGGGAGGAGGTTCACAGCTCCTGTTGTCTGTAGTTCAACCATGCCTAGACGGTCAATACCGCTGGTCAATCGGGTCCGCATTGTTACTTTGTGCAAGGAAGGGCTCTCAACAAAGCAAGTGTCCAGGCATCTCGGAGTGAACCAAAGCGATGTTGTTCGGACATGGAGGAGATACAGGGAAACAGGAACTGTCGATGACATGCCTCACTCAGGCCTCCCAAGGGCTACTAATGCAGTGGATGACCGATGCCTACGGATTATGGCTCGGAGGAACCCTGACAGCAACGCCACCATGTTGAATAATGCTTTTCGTGCAGCCACTGGATATCGCGTTACGACTCAAACTGTGCGCAATAGGCTCCATGATGCGCAACTTCACTCCCGACGACCATGGCGAGGTCCATCTTTGCAACCACGACACCATGCAGCGCGGTACAGATGGGCCCAACAACATGCCGAATGGACAGCTCAGGATTGGCACCACGTTCTCTTCACCGATGAGTGTCGCGTATGCCTTCAAGCAGACAATCGTCGGAGACGTGTCTGGAGACAATCCAGACGCGCGGAACGCCTTAGACACGCTGTGCAGCGAGTGCAGCAAGGTGGATGTTCCCTGCTGTTTTGGGGTGGCATTATGTGGGGCCGATGTACGCCGCTGGTGGTCATGGAAGGCACCGTAACGGCTGTACGACACGTGAATGCCATCCTCCGACCGACAGTGCAACCGTATCGGCAGCATATTGGCGAGACATTCGTATCCATTGACGACAATTCGCGCCCCCATCGAGCACGTCTTGTGAATGACTTTCATCTGGATAACGACATCACTCGACTAGAGTGGTTAGCATATTCTCCAGACATGAAACCTATCGAACATGCCTGGGACAGACTGAAAGGGGCTGCTTATGGAAGACGTAACCGACCAACCCCTCTGAGGGATCTACGCCGAATCGCTGTTGAGGAGTGGGACAAACTGGACCAACAGTGCCTTGCTGAACTTGTGGACAGTTTGCCACGACGAATCCAGGCATACATCAACGCAAGAGGACGTGCTACTGGGTATTAAAGGTGTGCAGCAATCTGCATCCACCACCTCTGAAGGTTTCGTTGTATGGTGGAACAACATGCAATGTTGCCAAGCACTTTATTGTGAATAGCAGAGTAATCACGTAGACGTAGATGCAGATGTAGAAATGTGGTGTTTTCATGAGCAATAAGATGGACGGGAATGATGTTTATGTTGATCTCTTTTTCAATTTTCTGTACCGGTCGGGAACTCTCGGAACCCACGTGATGCCAAACATGTTTTGATGTGTGTATGTTCGATAAATGATACTCCGGGTCCACATTCCTAACTTTATTCTTAGTCCAACTAACGTGAAAATCGAATTTGACCGCTGACGATAAAGTGGTAAGTTAACAGAAGGCACATGGAAAGTTGTTGGAATGTGTCTCACTACTTGCAATTTGTCCGAGACATCCATCCGATGTGATTAATAGTTGGAATTTCGATGTGAATGAGCAGAAAGAATTGCAGTCATCCTCATAATTAGATCCTTTTAATAGAAATTTTCGTATTTCTTGTATTAAATATGTAAGACCGTAATTAGGCAGAAATAATGATAAAATATACCAAATATTGTTGAAACTGTCCCAAGCCTTCCCCAAATGTGCTTTTATATTACCGGTATCCTTTTTCACTTCCACCTTAGGGGTGTCATGCTGTCACAGTAATTTTTTTCAGATACGTGTGCAATGCTTGGTAGGAATTAATTCAAATGTCACTGACCTTGTTCTCATCTTCCCCCCCCCCCCCCCCCCTTTCCCTCGCGCTCTGCTCCCAGTGGTGAAACGTCATCGGGGCAATCACCAACGAGAAAAACGACCGCGAAAGCACTGGATTCGATATGTTATGTTTCTGCAATACAGGTAATGAGTTATGTTTATAGAAAAACAGCGGTGAAATGCTCATATCGGAGCACAAAAAGGGCAAATACGCTCCTGTTTCAAAGACTGACCGGAAAGCGAGGTACCAGCTGTGTCATTCTACCTTCCTCATACGTTTAAAAACTTTTGAATGTTGGGCTCCATAAGGTTCCCTTTCTGTGCAGCGACCGTGGAATATAAAAGTATAAATCATATATAATTTTAATAACATTAAAAACTTTCCCAAGAACTTTGGCATGCCAACATTTTCGTGCTCTTTTTAACATGCAACTAACCCCTCACTCCCACAATCCTCTCTAACTGGAACTCGCTCACACTCACTAGTCTATTGCTGTAAGTCACTCATACCCATTTGCCCATTCTCACTCACGCATTCGCCCCAACTCATTGTCATTATCGTTTTGTGTCTCTCTGTCATTGTCTCTTGTCTCACAACCACAATCTCTTTCGTTCTCTCCTACTGCTACTACTGTCTCCTCTTACTGTTTCACTCTTGCTGTTTATTACTCCTATATCTTAGTCATTCCTTCCCACTGCTGCCATCTCTTCTGAATGCCACTATATCTCTCTATCCCTCTTTGTCATTGTCATAGACTCGGTCTGTCACCATCAAAAGCTCTCATCCACTTCCTCTTTCGCCTTCTCTGTATTCTCCTCGCACTGGCACTTTCTCCTTCACTCTTTTCCTAGTACTGTTAGGCCACTGACATTTACGTTCTACAGCCAATGTGTCTCTCTCTTTCTTTCACACTGTTACCTCCTTCTTTACCCTTTCTAACCACAACCACTGTCTACTGTCTTCCAGTATTTGTTACTTTTCCGTCTCTTTCCCACTGCCATTGTCTAATCTCTCAGCACAAAAAAGCACGATTATGTTCGCATTCCAAAATATGCCTGTGTAGGCAGAATGAGACTGGTGCCCCAATCTTTAGTCAGAGTCTTATAAACAGGAGCATATTGGCCTTTTCCGCAGTTTTTCGCTGGTTTCTTCATTTCCCCTCTCACAGCAGGAAAACTACTGTATGAGTCAGTAAGATGTTGATATTTGACGTATGTGAAATTGAAATAACGCAAAATTAATTTTGCACCTCACAAGGAACCCCTTGTATGGGAGGTTGCAAATTCAATGTTTAGTGAGGCTCACATGAAGCTTTTGTGTTAATAATTGCAACTGGAAGAACATCAACTGCTAGTGACTCACCATATGCATCACGGGGGAGGCAGAAAACAGGTGTCCTGGACGTACAGAGATCAATCTTGTATAGAGACGTATGTATTACATTTCACAACATGGACGTTTCACAACGTGGACGTTTCACAACATGGACGTCGTCGAAATTCGAGAAAAGTTCAAAACAAGCCATTAACTTGCACCATGAACACCGAATGAGACATGGCGTACCACAGTGATAGCAAAGGTTCGCATCATCAAGATCAAAGGCGAACTCCATGGGAGTCACAATCAGTGCAAAACGTTCACCTAGGAATCCACTCTTAAAGAACATAGATTCATATTAGTATAACGGGGCGGTAAGAACTGATGGAATATGATGGCATGCAACCGAATGCGAAACAGTCTGTTGTGGAGCTTATCGTGAAACTGGGTTGGGTGGTGAGTGGTAAGTTCCTATGGGACCAAACTGCTGCGGCCCTCTGTCGCTAGGCTTACACACCACTTAAACTAACTTACTGTAAGAACAACACCCACACCCACGCCCGAGGGAGGACTCTAACCTCCGACGGGGAGAGCCGTGCGAACAGTGGCAAAGCGCCCTAGACCGCTCGGCTACCCAGCGCGCTGTTAATGTATACAGTCAGTGGGATCCCACTTCTGACAGCAATGTTAATTGATATGGGCAGAGAAGGGGGGAGAAGGTGCCTCGTGACGTCAGTGTACAGTAGGTTGAGCGGTCAGGTTCTGAGGGGTGCCGTTGAATGATAAAACAGGGAATTAAGTAGAATAACGAGGATATATATTTCAATGCGTGGTGTACAAGGGGCGCCCCTAGGATCGGAAGTTACCAGGTTTACGCCACTCTAGGAGGTCGAACAATGAATTAAAATGGGCAACTGAGGGGGAAGCGGTTCATGTTAACTTACGTTGGTGGCCGGTCGTGAAAAGCAGAGCCGGAGGTTCTGCCTTCCGAAAAGACGTCTGTTTTGTTCGAGGTCTGGAGTACAAGAGGGAGAGGCAACTGTGTTCCGCGCCGCAGAACACTCCAGCGTCCACACACGTGACCTGTATCCCACGCACGCTATTGGCTAAAACCAATGGTGCGAATTCGCTAGCAGTTTCAGCACTGGTCTCAGGGCATCTCTTGTCAGCAGCTTTAACTGGACAGAACTGCCTCGGTTTTGGCAACTTGTGTCACGTGGATATAGCATAAGTTTAAGTTACTCTGGGAGAAAACTTGTAAAAATAATACTGGGCTTTTGAAATAAATTTTTTAATCAATTCCCCTAAAATATTCCTTGGCTGGCTGCCACCCTGTACAGCGGCGTAACACTGGCTACCATTAGAGGCGCAGCAGCAGATATTACGATTTTCTGTTTTATATGCACGAGAAAGGCAAACATTCAGAGGCTGAAATTGTCCAGTCGTTCTAGATAGTATGAACTGCAATGCAATCCACTTTTCAGGAGGGATAGTCTGCTCTAAAAGAACAGAATCTTTATACGGAGACCAGGAATAAAGCAGAAGCAAGTTATTTGTTCTCTCAGGTCTATGTTGCCTTTCTTGCTTGCTTTAATGTAAAAGTTCCACACTTCCTTTGCAAGATCACGCACACGAGAAAGGATATTAGAGGGCAGAGCTTCTCCAATCTAACTTACTATCCAGATTAACAGTCGGCACAATTGTATACTAATGAGCTAAGGCACTATTATTAGTATATCTTCATACGACTCTCTTGGTACCTCTAATTTCCACGGTTCCTTTCATATGCATTTCTTTTTCAAATCGCAACTGGTCGGAGTTGAAAACAAATTCCTTGATCGAGAATGGGATAAATTTGTGCATTTCATCTACAAATTTTAGAAATCACAGATTGCGCAATTTGTTGTGTATCGTGAAGATGACTCTTCGTTTGAAATTCAATTCTGTAGCACTGTTTGAAGTTATGTAACCATCCACTGCTGCCACTGAAATCACAGTAATTCATATCGCGCACAATTTGGTGTACATAACGTAGCAGGTCACTATCATGTACATCATGTAAATTATATCGAACTTCCTTGAAAATCGCAAATGCGCCTTGTACTCCCATGAATATACGTAGTCATACTGCTACGGACTTATTCGAAATATGGTAATAATTGCTTTTTATCATGCTTTGGATGATCTTCCATGAACGTAATTATATTAGGTACCCGCTTGTGGACAACGATTGTCATTTTACTACGTTGAGATGGAGACGGGGCTCATGGCTCCCTGTCCGACAAGGATGATAAACTACAAGGCTCGACACCTGTTTCAGTATCACTTTTACTTGTTCAGTACACATCGTCCTCATTGTACTCTTCACGTACATTGCCCACACAGTCGAGCGTTTACGACACCACCA
Organism: Schistocerca gregaria; assembly: GCF_023897955.1. Classification (NCBI taxonomy): domain Eukaryota; kingdom Metazoa; phylum Arthropoda; class Insecta; order Orthoptera; family Acrididae; genus Schistocerca; species Schistocerca gregaria. The sequence continues at coordinate 276,643,370 of NC_064927.1, forward strand.
CATTCAACTGACTCATCTTGAAGACCTTTTGCGACTTGGCACTCATGGGGTTCCTCGTCAGACCGAACTTTACGTACACAAAAATTTCGCATTAGCTTCAGTTCTACAACATGTGAGTCTCGGAACTCTTCTACCGACAACGGAGAAACTTAATAGCATCTTTCTTCGCGCCGTTTGATACTATAAACTACGTTTTTGCCTCACATCTGATTTTACGTGTGTATTTTATGTTTACAAGTTGGGTAACTTTGAACTTCTTTGTCTTGGAACTGGATAACAACATCAAGAAAATTCTCAAGATTGTTCGAGGCCGGGTTCTAAGAAATGGATCATAAAAATTAGCCCTTTTGCTGTGCATTGTCGTCCTGGAATCTGTGGCTCGGGTTTGGTAGCCAAAAACCATGTCTTGGGGTGTTTCTCGATACCGGTAACGGATGAAAATTTTTGAAAACGGAAAGATGGCACATCTAGACACATGATTAGAGAATACTCCTTTAAATTTCAGACAATTTATTGCGGCTATTTATTATTTACATTTCGTCTCAGTTGGATTTTACGTGTACATGTAAGGTAACTTGAACCGTTGTATCTCGGAAACGGATAAAAATATCTAGAAAATTTTTAAGGGTTTTCGAGATCGTTATGTTAGTAATATATCGTACACATTTCAGACATGTGCTGCGAATAACCGTCTTCCCGGCCAGTGTGGCCGAGCGGTTCTAGGCGCTCCAGTCTGGAACAGCGCGACCGCTACGGTCGCAGGTTCGAATCCTGCCTCGCACATGGATGTGTGTGATGTCCTTAGGTTAGTTAGGTTTAAGTAGTTCTAAGTTCTAGGGGACTGATGACCTAAGATGTTAAGTCGCATAGTGCTCAGAGCCATTAGAACCATTTAATAACCGTCTTGGAATCCGTGGCTCGATTTTGTACTAAAAAATGGTAAATCGCGCATGAATTAATGGTGCCTCCGCAGGCCGCTTAAGGCCACCGTATACAGCATTAAATGCAAAAAGAACCAAACGATTTTCGCCATTTGCCCGAGCAAGTGGAAATGTGTGATATTCATACCTTGTGTATGCACAACAGGGAAATGACACTAAGACGGTCCTTCTGTTGGGTGTACAAATGGTCCCATGTCCAAGTGTTATCCAAAGCACATGACCCTACCCTTTTATTACAAATTGAATCTGAAGTACGAGACCAGGAAGAATCCTGTTTTCATACACGACGTTTTGGAACATAATAGGTAGCGCATTCGTAGGTCGCATGCGTACCGATTGTGTTGAACTCGCTCCAGACGTTCCTGAGTGATGCTTTTATCACCCATCCCTATAGGAGGTAGCTGGTCCATATTCCCACAGTGCTTCTTTCCAGGTGGTAAGCGGTGCGTGAGCCAAGTTTGGGTGAAATCCACCTATGGTTTAGGAGGTGATGAGTAATATACGAGGTGAGACAATAAAATAATGAGACTGATTTTCTTTGTAACATGTGGCAACCATGCAAGCTTGTGTAGGCATAATATCTTTGACCATGGTCTATAAGCTGCTTCTAGGCCAAGCGACGCATCAATGCAACTGCTCAGTCGTGAGTTTCGCTGTAATTAGTTAACACGTGTTTGTGTCTCTCGTCACGGAAATGGAACCTCATAATATTGCGCAACGGTATGCCATTTCTTTTTGCGTTAAATTGGGTGAAAACGCGGCGACGACTTATGGTAAACTTCAGAAGACTTTTGGAGAGGAGGTTATGCCAAGAGCTCAAGTTTTTCTATGCCATAAAATGTTTAGTGAAGACAGAACGACTGTTGAAGATGAAGACTGCAGTGAACGACCATCAACCTCACGAACGGATGTCAATTTGGCCAGGATGCGTGAACTCGTACGATCTGATCGAAGGTTATCGGTGAAAATGATTGCAGAGGAACTGAGCATCAATCGAGAAACGGTTCATCTAATAATAACTGAAGATCTTGGTATGAGTAAGATTTGTGCAAAAATGCTCCCCAAAAATCTCACACCACAACAGCGAGAAACACGGAAAAGTGTGGCAGCCGATCTGTTAGAGCAAATGGAAATCAATCCAGAATTGAGCCGTGTTATCACTGGTGATGAAAGTTGGTTTTTTCACTACGATCCAGAGACAAAACGCCAAAGTTCGCAATGGTGCTCAAAGGGTTCACCCAGACCAAAAAAAGCTCGGATGTCAAAGTCAAAATTGAAATGCATGCTTGTGTGCTTCTTTGGTTCCAAGGGAATTGTTCATAAAGAGTGGGTGCCTCCTGGACAAACAGTTAGCCAATATTACTACAAATAAATTTTAGAAAGACTTCGAAAAAGACTTCTTCGTGTCTGTGCCAACATTGCTGATAATTGGAGTCTGCATCACGATAATGCGCCATGCCATACTGCTCTATCAGTACAGCAAATTTTTAACCTCAAAACAAATTTCATTACTACAGGAGCCACCTTATTGACAAGATATCGCTCCATGCAACTTTTATCAATTTCCAAGAGTCAAAACGGCGGTCATGGACACCATTTTCAAACAACACAACATGTCGAAAAAGCTGTGACGAGGGTCTTGGAGGATATTACAGAACATGAGTTCCAGAAACGTTACCATCAATGGAAGAAGGGCTGGAAAAAGTGTGTGCAATCAGAAGGGAACTACTTTGAATGAGACAACACTAAACTTGACTAAAGCGGTTAGCAACATTTTTTTTCCATCAGTCTCATTACTTTATTGTCACACCTCGTATTTACATAACACAGATAATGATTCTTATGAGCAAACTGATGGTAAAATGTATTGATATTTATGTGCAGCGGCTGGGCTGAAACCGCGCATCTTATCCGCGCATGCAATGTCTCTGACATCTAAACGAAGACGTACGGCCACTTGTGGCGACTAATTTGTTGACGGTGGCGCCGTCGCACGACGACGTTTCGGGCCCTGGGTCGGCGCCATCGTCAGGAACAGTTGGCTGTCGGCGCGCCGGAGCGCAGCCCTCCCCCCTGCCCGGGTTTATTTCCGCTAATTACCGCCGGCCCGTAATTTATGGGGCAAGTTGGCAGAGCAGCGGCGCGGCGCCTTGTCCCTGTCTGTCGCCAGTCCTCGCGGCGCCAGCGGCCGCGGGGATGCACCGCTCTGAGGAGGGCCATCACGGTAATTGGCGGGTGTCGAGGCTGCTAAGCCAATCAGCGCCGGCCGTAATCCCCACCACCTATCACCGCCGCACAACGCCGCCACCGTCAGCCGGATTCACTCTCCTCCAGTGGCAAGATCCCCACACTATCCCAGCTACATACACGCGACATTCGCGCGGCGGGCGAACTTCGGAGAGGCTTCTGAAAGTACTTGGTTGGTGCGTGACCACTTCCAACGTACGAGGGCAAAACGGAAAGTCCTCGAACTGGCACAAAACTCAAGCTTTTCTGTTTATTGTGTCCCTTGTTCTGTAGTACTTTAGAAACGACATTTTCCACCAGCATTGTTATTAAATAAGCAGTAAACGGAACACGTTCATAGTGCCATATTTTTCGCAAAACACACTTTTTCAGTGCTGTTACGTTCTCGGTACTCTAGTGCATGCTCCTAGACTTGATCCAGGTGACAAATCATGGAGAAAGTACACTCCTGGAAATGGAAAAAAGAACACATTGACACCGGTGTGTCAGACCCACCATACTTGCTCCGGACACTGCGAGAGAGCTGTACAAGCAATGATCACACGCACGGCACAGCGGACACACCAGGAACCGCGGTGTTGGCCGTCAAATGGCGCTAGCTGTGCAGCATTTGTGCACCGCCGCCGTCAGTGTCAGCCAGTTTGCCGTGGCATACGGAGCTCCATCGCAGTCTTTAACACTGGTAGCATGCCGCGATAGCGTGGACGTGAACCGTATGTGCAGTTGACGGACTTTGAGCGAGGGCGTATAGTGGGCATGCGGGAGGCCAGGTGGACGTAACGACGAATTGCTCAACACGTGGGGCGTGAGGTCTCCACAGTACATCGATGTTGTCACCAGTGGTCAGCGGAAAGTGCACGTGCCCGTCGACCTGGGACCGGACGGCAGCGACGCACGGATGCACGCCAAGACCGTAGGATCCTACGCAGTGCCGTAGGGGACCGCACCGCCACTTCCCAGCAAATTAGGGACACTGTTGCTCCTGGGGTATCGGCGAGGACCATTCGCAACCGTCTCCATGAAGTTGGGCTACGGTCCCGCACACCGTTAGGCCGTCTTCCGCTCACGCCCCAACATCGTGCAGCCCGCCTGCAGTGGTGTTGCGACAGGCGTGAATGGAGGGACGAATGGAGACGTGTCGTCTTCAGCGATGAGAGTCGCTTCTGCCTTGGTGCCAATGATGGTCGTATGCGTGTTTGGCGCCGTGCAGGTGAGCGCCACAATCAGGACTGCATACGACCGAGGCACACAGGGCCAACACCCGGCATCATGGTGTGGGGAGCGATCTCCTACACTGGCCGTACACCTCTGGTGATCGTCGAGGGGACACTGAATAGTGCACGGTACATCCAAACCGTCATCTAACCCCCTCGTTCTACCATTCCTAGACCGGCAAGGGAACTTGCTGTTCCAACAGGACAATGCACGTCCGCATGTATCCCGTGCCACCCAACGTGCTCTAGAAGGTGTAAGTCAACTACCCTGGCCAGCAAGATCTCCGGATCTGTCCGCCATTGAGCATGTTTGGGACTGGATGAAGCGTCGTCTCACGCGGTCTGCACGTCCAGCACGAACGCTGGTCCAACTGAGGCTCCAGGTGGAAATGGCATGGCAAGCCGTTCCACAGGACTACATCCAGCATCTCTACGATCGTCTCCATGGGAGAATAGCAGCCTGCATTGCTGCGAAAGGTGGATATACAGTGTACTAGTGCCGACATTGTGCATGCTCTGTTGCCTGTGTGTATGTGCCTGTGGTTCTGTCAGTGTGATCATGTGATGTATCTGACCCCAGGAATGTGTCAATAAAGTTTCCCCTTCCTGGGACAATGAATTCACGGTGTTCTTATTTCAATTTCCAGGAGTGTATTTCGAACATGCGTTAGCAGATGGCGTACGATATTTGTCCCAAGCTATGCGTTGCTCTAGGGGTTCCAATTTTTAAAGGACATGAGGAGCCATCTTTTTTACTTCGGTGAGACTAATTCAAAACATAATGCTAAATATTCCTGTAATACCACAAATAAATTTTAGTGTCTCGTGTTAATACAACTTGATATACAGGACATTAAAATCCCGTCTGAGGCCTGCGATCATTTTTATTGTAATAATTGGCAACCATTGCTGTACAATCGCAATAAAGTCATGAGATGTTCAATTGACTCTTTTATTAGAACATGCTACGCGTTTCGGGATTACACCCATCTTCAGATATCACAAACTTATTGGACACTTTCTTTGAGTTGTCAAGGCTGTACGCCAGGTTTGGTTAGGATGGTGTTGAAGTTTGTGATGTCTAAAGATGGGTGTAAAACCGAAACGCGTAACATGTTCTAATAAAAGAGTCAATTGAATATCACATGACTTTATTGCGATTGTACAGCATTCGTTGCCAATTATTAATAGAACTTGCAACAAAAACTTTTCTGCTGCTAAGAGGGGCGTTCGGGAAGTAATGCAAAACATTTTTTTTTTATGAAAGCAGGTTTATTTTATATCGGATTCCAATATGTCATACTGTTCTGCAGTCCATTGGCTAAGGAACGCTATTTTTCAACGTAATTTCCGTTCAATGCGAGAATCTTACACCACCTTACGCTCTACTGGTCGAAGTGAGAGCCAACGTCTTGCTGCATCAATAACCTCTCCGTCATCCACTTACGGCTTTCCGCGGGTTGCATCCTTCATTGGGCGAGACAGATGGAAGTCGGAAGGCGCGAGGTCTGGGCTTGTGGGTGGGTGAGGAATAACAGTCCGACGAAGTTTTGTGATCTCCTCTAGGGTGCGCCGACTTGTGTGGGACCTTGCATTCTCATGGAGAAGGAGACGTTCGTTTGCATTTTTGTGCTGACGAACATATAGAAGTCGTTTCTTCAATTTCCTGAGTGTAGCACAATGCACTTCAAAGTTCATTGTTGCACCATGACGGAGAAACAGAAAAACCTCTTCGCAGTCCCAGAAGACCGTCGCCATTTTATCGGGTGAGGGTACGGCTATGAAATTTTTTTTCAGATGAGAGATGATGGGGTGTGCTGCCATTCCATGTGTAACGTGGCTATAATTTCGCGCTTTACAAGAACTCATCCACATACTTTGCTGTGACCTACAAACACAATTAGGTATCATGTGACAGGTTGTACATGGTATATATCAATATATAAAGTGGATTCACATTGTCACGTACGCCTTGTGAATAACTGTTAACACTTATTGCACGAAAGGTGTCGGAGTGTCTTTATTATCATACACTACTGGCCATTTAAGTTGCTACACCACGAAGATGACGTGCTACAGACGCGAAATTTAACCGACAGGAAGAAGATGCTCTGATATGCAAATGATTAGTTTTTCTGAGCATTCACACAAGGTTGGCACCGGTGGCGACACCTACAACGTGCTGACATGAGGAAAGTTTCCAACCGATTTCTCATACACAAACAGCAGTTGATCGGCGTTGCCTGGTGAAACGTTATTGTGATGCCTCGTGTAAGGAGGAGAAATGCGTACCATCACGTTTTCGACTTCGATAAAGGTCGGATTGTAGCCTATCGCGATTGCGGTTTATCGTAACGCGACATTGCTGCTCGCGTTGGTAGTCATCCAATGAATGTTAGCAGATGTTTGGCGACATCGCGGTGAACGCACATTGGAAGCGCGTATTCGTCATCGCTATACTGCCGTATCACTCGGCGTGATGGTATGGGGTGCCATTGGTTACACGTCTCGGTCACCTCTTGTTCGCGTTGATGGCACTTTGAACAGTGGACGTTACATTTCAGATGTGTTACGACCCGTGACTCTACCCTTCATTCGAGCCCTGCGAAACCCTACATTTCAGCAGGATAATGCACGACCGCATGTTGCAGGTCCAGTACGGGCCTTTCTAGATACAGAAAGTGTTCGACTGCTGCCCTGGCCAGCACATACTCCAAATCTCTCACCAATTGAAAACGTCTGGTCAATAGTGGCCGAGCAACTGGCCTGTCAAAATACGCCAGTCACTACTCTTGTTGAACTGTGGTATCGTGTTGAAGCTGCATGTGCAGCTGTACCTGTACACGCCATCCAAGTTCTGTTTGACTCTATGCCAGGCGTATCAAGGCCGTTATTACGGCCAGAGGTGGTTGTTCTGGGTACTGATTTCTCAGGATCTATGCACCCCAATTGCGTGAAAATGTAATCACATGTCAGTTCTAGTACAATATATTTGTTCAATGAATACCCGTTCATCATCTACATTTCTTCTTTGAGTAGCAATTTTAATAGCCAGTAGTGTACTAGTAGAGGTTGGAACGACAGTGGAAATGAAACGGCAGACGGAACTCAATCCCTGAGTGGAAGTCCCACACAGATGTGTTGGCCCTGCTTAAACAGAGGAAATAGCAAGACGAATGCTGTAGCACGTAAGTGCTGGAACACAACAGAGTCGCGACCGGCCAATCTAGGACGCAGGTGAGAGGAACGAAGAAGCGACACCTCAGAAACTACGCAGGCTGGATTATTTTCAAGGATTTTTATTCAGAAACGTACCGTTGTACAAGTATAAGTTTTTCCTCGCAAACTTTCCACGCTGGACGACAAAAGACTAAAATATGTTTGGTCGGCGTTCGGAAGAATCTGTAGAGAGGGAGAATATTCCGTTGTTGCGGGAATATGACTTGTTTTCGGAATTACGATAGTGGGGAGCTGAGCCTTGCTGGGAGGACAGCGCTGGAGAGACGAGGACTTCCTTTGTGAGCGCCCGTGTGTGACGGTCGCTCGATATCAGCTTTGTCGATACTGACGGATTTGCTGTTCTTGCTATCAGGAGAGTTTATAGTTAGAACAGTTAGGCACTGTACTGTAGCGAACCTATACGATTCTGGGCTTCACATCTGGGTTGGAAGTCGTCGTTGAGTACGCAGCGTTCAGTAATTGAAAGCACTTCCTCTGCCTATACTTACATTAAGACGTTATCTTAACTCCGTTCTTGTGGCAGGGAGTTCGCGTTTCTCGTCTGTAGAACACAGAGAGGAGAAGACAGTATTAGAGTATATTAGTCAGAGGACCGCTTTCTGCTGTCCTAGTGTTTGAAAGAGTTTATTTGTGGCTGGAATTCTTCCATCGTCGCAGACGTGTACCAGAACAAGCACTTCGACGCACCAGACGCAGTACATACGGTGATATCGAAAATTGCTTCGGATTATTCAGGCTATAAAAGCTAAACAGCTGTGATCACGTTAGTTTATTTCCAATGAGGTTCTGCACCACCGTAGATCATCTTTGCACGTAGTTTCTTCTAGTGTTTGTTGCTTAGATGATGTCAGTCATTTCGCGTTATTGATATTAGATCGCGCAGTCATAATAAGGGGCAGAGATGGGAAATTGATCAGTTATTTTACTTAGGAAATGTAGACTTCGTAACATAAAGGGCTTTTTCAATCTACAATAAATATACACTCCTGGAAATTGAAATAAGAACACTGTGAATTCATTGTCCCAGGAAGGGGAAACTTTATTGACACATTCCTGGGGTCAGATACATCACATGATCACACTGACAGAACCACAGGCACATAGACACAGGCAACAGAGCATGCACAATGTCGGCACTAGTACAGTGTATATCCACCTTTCGCAGCAATGCAGGCTGCTATTCTCCCATGGAGACGATCGTAGAGATGCTGGATGTAGTCCTGTGGAACGGCTTACCATGCCATTTCCACCTGGCGCCTGCCAGGACCAGCGTTCGTGCTGGACGTGCAGACCGCGTGAGACGACGCTTCATCCAGTCCCAAACATGCTCAATGGCGGACAGATCCGGAGATCTTGGTGGCCAGGGTAGTTGACTTACACCTTCTAGAGCACGTTGGGTGGCACGGGATACATGCGGACGTGCATTGTCCTGTTGGAACAGCAAGTTCCCTTGCCGGTCTAGGTATGGTAGAACGATGGGTTCGATGACGGTTTGGATGTACCGTGCACTATTCAGTGTCCCCTCGACGATCACCAGAGGTGTACGGCCAGTGTAGGAGATCGCTAACCACACCATGATGCCGGGTGTTGGCCCTGTGTGCCTCGGTCGTATGCAGTCCTGATTGTGGCGCTCACCTACACGGCGCCAAACACGCATACGACCATCATTGGCACCAAGGCAGAAGCGACTCTCATCGTTGAAGACGACACGTCACCATTCGTCCCTCCATTCACGCCTGTCGCGACACCACTGGAGGCGGGCTGCACGATGTTGGGGCGTGAGCGGAAGACGGCCTAACGGTGTGCGGGACCGTAGCCCAGCTTCATGGAGACGGTTGTGAATGGTCCTCGCCGATACCCCAGGAGCAACAGTGTCCCTAATTTGCTGGGAAGTGGCGGTGCGGTCCCCTACGGCACTGCGTAGGATCCTACGGTCTTGGCTTGCATCCGTGCGTCGCTGCGGTCCGTTCCCAGGTCAACGGGCACGTGGACCTTCCGCCGACCACTGGCGAGAACATCGATGTACTGTGGAGACCTCACGCCCCACGTGTTGAGCAATTCGGCGGTACGTCCACCCGGCCTCCCGCATGCCCACTATACGCTCTCCCTCAAAGTCCGTCAACTGCACATACGGTTCACGTCCACGCTGTCGCGGCATGCTACCAGTGTTAAAGACTGCGATGGAGCTCCGTATGCCAGGGCAAACTGGCTGACACTGACGGCGGCGGTGCACAAATACTGCGCAGCTAGCGCCATTCGACGGCCAACACCGCGGTTCCTTGATGTCCGCTGTGCCGTGTGTGTGATCATTGCTTGTACAGCCCTCTCGCAGTGTCCGGAGCAAGTATGGTGGGTCTGACACACCGGTGTCAATGTGTTCTTTTTTCCATTTCCAGGAGTGTATAAGCATCATTTAGTAGGATTAGTTGCCTTCATCATTCGTTTATGTTTAGATTGTAATTTATAGAATTAAGAGATCCTAAGATTTGCTTCAGGGGTTGTCAGACAGAGCCAAATCTTCATTTTAGCGTTTATGGTTTTCCTCTACGCACATTCATCCTACACTCGCCTGGAGTAGCATCTTGGACATGGACTGTCGTTCTGTTTCCATTTAGAAGCGATGAACCCATATTTCATCACCTGCGACATACTCAAAAAAAAAAAAAAAAGGTGTCACGATCAGCCTCGGAAGGCGCAAGCAATTCCGCACCGATGTTCGTTAAATTTTATGGCCTTCTGTTCGGCGGCGAGGCACACATTTGAGTACCCCAACGGGTGCACGAGTGTGTCAGCACTACCGAGAGAGACGTCCAACTGTGCAGCGAGGTGCTCGATTGCGATCCGTCGATCTTCTCGTCTGAGAGTGTCCGCACGTTCCAGCGTTGCAGGAGTCACAGTTGTGTGTGACCGCCCGGTACGGGCAAAATCGGACGAGTTTGCACACCCTTGTCGCGATGATTACAGGCGCTTCGCCCATCGATTCACAATGTCATCGTACACTGGCAGGTGTCCTTAGAGATTCTGCAAGGGTCTACGAACATCTGCGATGCCCTGATCATCCCCCCAAAGAAACTCAGTGACAGCTCTCTGCCTGGAACGCACCTTCGTTACAGATGCCATTTTGAAGACTATATATAGTGCTGCCACCTGTCGGACCTTCATGAAACGATAGGAGCTGAAGCGGGAATATTCCGCAATGTCCCACAACAAATTCCGGATTTTTCAACCGAAGTTGGCACAAAAAATGCTTTACTTACTGAATGCCACTCGCTTTTCGTCGAAATCCGACGTTTCGGAGTTCGCAGCTGTGTGCAAAATACATGTTGACAGGTGAAAAGAAGATAACAGGAAGAACTGACTATTAAAAAAGCTGTTTATTTCAGGCTCCTCTTCAGACGGCTGTTCACGCTTACATTACATTTGTCGTAGTTTGCATTAATTGTCATAGTGAAAAAATAGCCAACTGGTATCTGCGAAGCCAACTCACAACGCCTTACATGAATAGGCTGATAGTCTTCACCATCCAATTCAGTGTCAATGGGGGAACGTGTACCTTGGTTCATAATGCCAACGTCACCTCAGATCTCAAAAGTTTCTAGTTGAGTTATACCATCTCGAAATCGCCTTCGTGAGAACGGTTGTAGAGAAAAACTGATCAGACGTGCATTGCACTGAGGACCACCCGTGTCCCTGGTGAGCGAAGATAATACCGAGGTGGCGCCAAAGTGTACGGCCTTTTTGCCTTACACAGGGAGCATTTCCAACAGGACTGGTCGTATTTTGCGGAAATAGGATGTGAAATGTGTTTTTCGATCACCGTCCAGGATTAGAGAACTTTTTGGATCCGTAAAAGGTGATATCGGTTTGCGTAAAGCGGGTGTCTATCGTATTCCTTGTGGCGTGTCATATGTTGGTCAGACCATCAGGACCGTGGGGGACTGGTGTAGTGAGCATAAGCATAACATACGGTCAGAGTAGCCAAGCAAACCCGCTACTGCAGAACATTGTCTGAACACCTGTCATCCTGTGGAAAAAAACAACACGAAGATTCAGATACGCACGTCCAGCTTTTGCTGTAGTATCATTCAGGAAACAGTTGAAATTAAATAAGCGTCTGAATTTATAAACAGAGATGGAGATTTTAGTATATCACAAAACAAATGGACACAGTTATTGCTACCTCGATTGTTGGTTATTAATATTCACTACAGAAAACTTCTGACGTCAGTCACCTTTGCTTGTGTGGTGGAGCTAATGTGCACGTGTGTGTGTGTGTGTGTGTGTGTGTGTGTGTGTGTGTGTGTGTGTGTGTGTGTGTGTGTTACTTTTCCACAGGTTTTAAATCCCCTTGTACAGCGCTTCCTTGCTGTACTTGTGCCTGGAAAATGGCAGCGTGTGCACCTGTCGAAATACAGGTGGTTGTTGAAGATGTCATCTGGCTCCACTCCCACACGTTATTTGTAATTCGGTATTATATCTACTCCGCGGTACATGTTACAGTCCAGTATCTCATTTCGACATCTCTGTCTGACCATGATGTAATCCATCTAGAATCTTCGTGTCTCTGCGCCTTTTCCAAGTATGCATGTATCTGTTACGATTTTCGAAGAATTTATCCGCTTTTATTTACTGAAATCTATTGCAGTACTCAGTTTTTCTCCTCTTTCATTCCTGTTAGTAAGCCTATATTCTCCACTGACTCTTTCTTCTAATTCGTTCTCCGCTGTACACAGTTCGTGGTCGTGTGGTAGCGTTCTCGCTCCCTACGCCCGGGTTTACGGGTTCGATTCCCGGCGGGGTCAGGGATTTTCTCTGCCTCGTGATGACTGGGTGTTGTGTGATGTCCTGAGGTTAGCTAGGTTTAAGTAGTTCTTATTTCTAGGGGACAGATGACTATAGATGTTAAGTGCCATAGTGCTCAGAGCCATTTGAACCATTCTTTCTCCGCTACCGCTTTCCAAACCATGATATCCTTTATAGACTAAATTACCGGTGCAATATCATTTTTTACTTTCGCCACCCATTCATCTTCCTCTTCCGACGTCTGCACGTGTACCTGAAGTACTGTTCTTGGCGCTGGTTTGCTGTCGAATCTTCTAAGAACAGCCCTACCACTATACTGTTCAGAGTAACTTCTTCTCTGTCTGTTTATAATGAGTGCTACTCGCCTTGTACCACTTTCTGTCGCTTACTTTCGACTGAGCAGAAATTCTTACCTCCGTGCAATTCCACTTTGAATTTCGCTTTTTAGATTTTATAGCTTCCTTACCACGTTCAGACTTCCGAGATTCCACTTTCAGATTCGCAGCCTCTTACCCTTCCGTTGATTATTCATTCTCTTAGTCATAGTTGCCTCATCCACGGCAGTCCCTCCCGAAGAACCGAATGATTAATATCGAACTTTTCGTCAATGTAGATATTATCATGGCACTTTTTCAATTAAAGACCACATGTCCTCTGGATACACATTGTCCACCTTTAATGAAATAGTTTCGATTTATCCAGATGCCACTGATCAATACTGGTTCTTCCCGTTTCATGGGCAGTTTTGAACCCCAAATGAAAGAGTTGCCCTAAAACTCTGTCCACTCTTCCACATTCTTTCACAAGACAATTGGCTGAACGATGGTTATACCAGAAGTTTCTGACGACATTCCTGATGATTTTTATTCAAAATTTGAACAGTGGTCGCTATCGAAGCCTGGCCTCTGAACATTTTGGCTGCTAGCCAAAGATGCTGCTCCTAGACAACATCTCATTTGCGTTGCAGGAAACACACGAAACCAGCTGAGGATGACGAGCAGTTCCGAAACATTTTTGGGCGAAGAATTAAACAAATAACTGGCCAAGTGCATATAGGATACGCGCTCTGAGGGTTATGTACGAACTGAACTATGTATACAGGGTGTTCCATTGATAGTGACTTGGCCAAATATCTCACGAAATAAGCGTCAAACGAAGAAAACTACAAAGAACGAAACTCGTCTAGCTTGAAGGCGGAAACCAGATTGCGCTATGGTTGGCCCGCTAGATGGCGCTGCCATAGGTGAGACGGATATCAACTGCGTTTTTAAAAATAGGAACCCCTATTTATATTGCAAATTCGTGTAGTAAAGAAATATGAATGGTTTTTTTGGACCACTTTTTTCGTTTTGTGATAGATGGCGCTGTAATAATCACAAACGTGTAAGTACGTGGTATCACTTAACATTCCGCCAGTGCGCGCGGTACTTGATTCGTGATACATTACCCGTGTTAAAATGAACCGTTAACCAATTGCGGAAAAGGTCTATATCGTGTTGATGTATGGCTATTGTGATCAAAATGCCCAACGGGCGTGTGCTATGTATGCTGCTCGGTATCCTAGACGACATCATCCAGGTGTCCGGACGGTTCGCCGGATAGTTACGTTATGTAAGGAAACAGGAAGTGTTCAGTCACATGTGAAACGTCAGCCACGACCTGCAACAAATGATGATGCCCAAGTAGGTGTTTTAGCTGGTGTCGCGGCTAATCCGCACATCAGTAGCAGACAAATTGCGCGAGAATAGGGAATCTCAAAAACTTCGGTGTTGAGAATGCTACATCAACATCGATTGCTCCCGTACCATATTTCTATGCACCAGGAATTGCATGGCGACGACTTTGAACGTCGTGTACAGTTCTGCCACTGGGCACAAGAGAAATTACGGGGCGATGACGGATTTTTTGCAAGCGTTCTATTTAGCGACGAAGCGTCATTCACGAACAGCGATAACGTAAACCGGCACAATATGCACTTTTGGGCAACGGAAAAACCACGATGGCTGCGACAAGTGGAACATCGGTGACCTTGGCGAGTTAATGTATGGTGCGGCATTGTGGGAGGAAGGATAATTGGCCCCCATTTTATCGATGGCAATCTAAATGGTGCAGTGTATGCTGATTTCCTACGTAATGATCTACCGATGTTACTACAAGACGTTTCACTGCATGACAGAACAGCGATGTACTTCCAACATGATGGATGTCCGGCACATATCTCGCGAGCGGTTGAAGCGGTATTGAATGTCATATTTCATGACAGGTGGATTGGTCGTCGAAGCACCATACCATGGCCCGCACGTTCACCGGATCTGACGTCCCCGGATTTCTTTCTATGGGGAAAGTTGAAGGATATTTGCTACCATGATCCACCTCCAACGCCTGACAATATGAGTCAGCCCGTTGTCAATGCATGTGCGAACATTACGGAAGGCGAACTACTCGCTGTTGAGAGGAATGTCGTTACACGTTCTGCCAAATGCATTGAAGTTGAGCATTTATTGCATTAAAGTGGTATTTACAGGTAATCACGCTGTAACTGCATGCGTTCTCAGAAATGATAAGTTCACAAAGGTTCATGTATCACATTGTAATAACCGAAATAAAACGTTCAAACGTACCTACGTTCTGTATTTTAATTTAAAAACCTACCTGTTACCAACTGTTTGTCTAAAATTGTGAGACATGTGATTGTGACTATTACAGTGCCATCTATCACAAAGCGAAAGAAGTGGTCCAACTAAAACATTCGTATTTCTTTTCGTACTACACGAATATGTAATAAAATGGGGTTCCTATTTTTAAAAAAAATGCAGTTGATATCCGTTTGACCTCTGGCAGTGCCATCTAGCGGGCCAACCACAGCGCCATCTGGTTTCCCCCTTCAAGGTAGACGAGTTTCGTTCTTTGTAGTTTTTTCGTTTGATGCTTATTTTGTGAGATATTTGGCCCGGTCACTATCAATGGAACACCTTGTACACACAAGGGCTATTTGGAAAGTAAGGTATGATAGGGCTCGGAATGGAAACGACAACGAAAATCCGATGACGCTTTGCACAAATGTGTTGAGTAGTATTTCTAATATGCCTGTCTATTGCGTCACATATATCCTTTCAAGTCTGAACACGAAGTGAGAAGGTGAAGATGTCTAAAGCAATAGTGTCTGCGGCCAATTATGGGTGCCCGCTACGGGATGTCGCAAGAATTCACTCTACGACACATAACGTTCATGTAATGAATTTCCTTCTATACTATAATTCTCGACCGCACTCCGCAGTTCAATGGGAAGGTTTAGATCACCTACCATCCATCCTGGACTTGGCTCCCTCTGACGTTCATGACTGGCCACGTGAACCTCCGACTATTAAGACAACGTTTTGGCACATACAAAGATTTGCAGAGACGAGCAGAGAGGTGGCAGAAAGCGCAGGTGGCTGCCTTCTATGATGAGGGTGTTAGAAAGCTGCTACAACGCTACGACAAAAGTGTAAGGCGGGGCGGCGAGTATGTAGAGAAGTAACAGGAATATTTAGCAAACTGTTGCAAATAAGACTTGATTTTCGCTTTGGTTTCCATTTCATGACAGTCTGGACCTCATTTTCCGATTAGCCCTCATAGTTTGTCTGTCCCCTGAATCTACCAATTGCACAATTTTCGTCTGTTATCGATTTCGATACTTAACAGACAAACATAGCCGGATAACAAACGACAAAAAATATTTCTTGAACCTATCCTGGAAACCTTGCTTCTTGCCAAATTTGAAATTCCAGGACGTTGGAAAGTATTGATGACTGAGTTTGCGAGTATAAAATATGTGACGTAAATGGCCATATCTTTTGATTGTACTGACTTAGAAGCTCAAATTTTTCAAACCGCCAATTGATCGTAGACCTTAGTACGTAAAATACATTGAAGCGCCAAAGAAACTGGTATATGCGTATTCAAATACAGAGATACGTAAACACGCACAATACGGCGCTGCGGTCGGCAACGCCTTTATGAGACATGTGTCTGGCACAGGTGTTAGATCGGTTACTGCTGCTACAATGGCAGGTTATCAAGATTTAAGTGAGTTTGAATGTGGTGTTGTAAGTTGCTGTTTAGGTTTTTATGTTGGTAACGACACGTAGCGCTCTGTATGAAAGTCACTGGTTGTGCTGCGTGCAGTCTGTGGCTGGTTGCATTGTTGCAATAGCCGCTATTGTAGTGTTGGGCAGTTGGCTGTTAACAGCGCGTAGCGTTGCGCCGTTGGAGGTGAGCTGCGAGCAGTGGTGGATGTGGGAAGTGTGGTGGCGGAGTTTTGAGAGCGTGTGTCCATCAGAGAGAGGAAATTTGTAAGACTGGATGTCATGAACTGGTATATAATGACTTTTAAACACTAATAAGGTAAATACATTGTTTGTTATCTATAAAAATCTTTTATTTGCTAACTATGCCTATCAGTAGTTAGTGCCTTCAGTAGTTTGAATCTTTTATTTAGCTAGCAGTAGTGGCGCTCGCTGTATTTCAGTAGTTCGAGTAACGAAGATTTTTGTGAGGTAAGTGATTTGTGAAAGGTATAGGTTATTGTTAGTCAGGGTCATTCTTTTGTAGGGATTATTAAAAGTTAGATTGCGTTGCGCTAAAAATATTGTGTGTCAGTTTAGTGATGATCAGAATAAGTAAAGAGAGCAATGTCTGAGTACGTTCAGTTGTGCTCAGCTGTTTGAAAATCGAATAACGTAAGGGGTTTACCAGCACAGTAATTCATAATTTTCCTAAGGGGACGTTTCAGTGTTGTAGTTGGCGCACGAGCGATGAGACGCAGCATCTCCGAGGTGGCGACGAAGTGGGTGTTTTCCTGTGCGACCATTTCACGAATGTACCGCGAATTTCAGGAATACGACAAAACATCAAATAGCGACATGACTGCGGCAGGGAAAAGATGCTACAAGAAGGGGACCCACGACGACTGAGTAGAATCGTTCAGTGCGACAGAAGTGCAACCCTTCTCCAAATTTCTGCAGATTTCAGTGTTGGGCCATCAACAGATGTCAGCGTGCGCACCATTCAACGAAACAACACTGATATGGGCTTCCGGAGCCGAAGGCCCACTCGTGTATCCTTGATGACTGCACGACACAAGGCTTTATACCTCCCCTGGGCTCGTCAACACCGGCATTGGACTGTTGATGAATGGGGAACATGTTGACTGTTCGGACGACATTCGTTTCAAATTGTATCGAGCGGATGGACTTGTATGGAGACAACGTCATGAGTCCATGGACCCTGCACGTCAGCAGGAGAATGTTCAAGCTGGTGGAGGCTCTGAAATGCTGTGGGGTGTGTACAGTTGGAGTGATATGCGACCCCTCATAGGTCGAGAAACGACTTTGACCGATGTCACGTACGTAAGCATCCTGTCTGATCACCTGCATCCATTCATGTCCATGTGCATTCCGACAAAGAATGTTCAAATGTGTGTGAAATCTTATGGGACTTAACTGCTAAGGTCATCAGTCCCTAAGCTTACTCACTATATAACCTAAAGTATAAACCCATGCCCGAGAGAGGACTCGGCCCTCCTCCGGGATCAGCCGCAGAGTCCATGACTGCAGCGCCTAGACCGCTCGGCTAGTCCCGCGTGGCTGCATGCCGACAGACTTGGACAATTCCAGCAGGACAATGCACACGTACAGAATTGCTATAGAGTGTCTCTAGGAGCACTCTTCTGAGTTTAGACACTTGCACCGGCCACCGAAGTCCCCAGACATGAACATTATTAAGTATATCTAGGACGCCTTGCAACGTGCTATTCAGAAGAGATCTCCATGCCCTCGTACTCTTACGAATTTATGGACAGCCCCGCAGGATTCATGCTGTCGGTTCCCTCCAGCACTATTTCAGACATTAGTCGATTCCATGCCACGTCGTGTTTCGGCACTTCTGCGTACTGGCGGGGGCTCTACACGACGTTAAGTAGGTGTACTAGTTTCTTTGGATTTTCAGTGTAAATTGATACTGCCACCTGTTCCTGATACGCAGACAAATAAGGATCCAATAAGGGTTCCGTTTTTACCGACTGAGGTACGGAACCCTACACAGGAAAACGTACGGTGAAGGAGGGGGGCTGGACGTCCGTTTGAAGCCTCGGTGGTCAGGAGCAAAGTGGTGGTCCAAGTTGCCGGCGTCCGGACCACGCTGACCTCCAGAGCGCGGCACTGCACGGGATTAGAACCGAGGACCCAGGGGCCGGCCCGCTGGGATTACGGAGCGCGAACTTGGTGCGTGGTCCCGGCGAGTAGTTGCGGGCGCAGATCCCGCCCTGGTGCCGCAATTAACTAATAACGTGCCATGAATAATGGCCGGCGCGCTGGCCGCCGGGTCGATGCCGCCGCCCACACGGACCCGCGCCGGCTCTCAGACGCGCCGTCATCCTCAGGGGCAGCTCCTGGGACTCGCACACTGCGCGAAATTTCTAGCAGGGCTTTTAAAATCAAACCAGACAAGATTCTAGTGATACCCTTTTAAGGGTCGCGTTGGAACGGTGCAAAGGGTGCCCCAGAAGGTCGTATGATCTGAAAGGCGGCAAGCCCGTCGGCTAGCCCGTTTATCAGTTGATTTCACTTTCTCTGCTTAGCTTTTTCTACGAGGGGCGTTCAGTAAGTAATGCAATACATTTTTTCCGTCAAAGCAGGTTGGTTTCATTCACGATTCCAATACACCTAACTGTTCTCCACACTTTTGGCCGAAAATCCCTATTTTTCAATATAATCTCTGATAATTTCGACGGCGTTACGCCACCTTACGAAGAGGACCGATGTTTCAGGATTGTACTACTCTACTCGTCGATGTCGGAAGCAACATCATTGTTTTGCTGTTGTGGAAGATGCATCTGCATGATCCGTTACGTGGTCTACAGTTGTGAATGAAGTGGATGTGTTCTCTATTATCTCCTGCCTTTTCGAGGAAGAGAAAGACGAACTTGCCATGTTTTGTGTTTTGTGCGAATTTCTATAAAAATTTGTAATGCTTTTATAATTGTTTTTATTTTGGTTTTGCCTGAAGACGTTATGTGACCAATTGCTTTGGAATTTGAACATATCGCAGAAAGGAACAAAATGTTCTGGTTTTTGAAACGGTTCCACTTGTCTTCTATACAATTCACTGTTTTGAATTGTGATACAAGTATATTTTTTGATATAGTGGTTATATAACCATACAAGAAATCTATACATTCTTGTTCTGATTGATATAACTTAACAATTTTAATTAGTATCGCGTCAAGTGATTGAGGCTGATTTCATTCTTGCACTGTTGTCGGCACCCAACTTGCAGACACTTTTCGGCAACACATCAAGTAACGTGGGATGGGCCGGAGCACGGCCAATATGCAGTGTGGCTGTTACGTCTCAAAATTTTATGCCCTTGTCTGCTAACGCCATGTCCTGCATTCTACGAGGGTTGTCCTTCTGTAAGTTAAGATCGGTGCGAAATTGAAACCACTGGCAAAATCAAATGGTTCAAATGGCTCTGAGCACTTCTGAGGTTATCAGTCCCCTAGAACTTGCAACTACTCAAACCTAACTAAACTAAGGACATCACACGCATCCATGCTATAGGCAGGATTCGAACCTGCGACCGTAGCAGTCGCATGGTTCCAGACTTCTGAGGTTATCAGTCCCCTAGAACTTGTAACTACTCAAACCTAACTAAACTAAGGACATCACACGCATCCATGCTATAGGCAGGATTCGAACCTGCGACCGTAGCAGTCGCATGGTTCCAGACTGTAGCGCCTAGAACCGCTCGGCCACTCTGGCCGGCTGGAAAAATCCGGTAAAGCTTTGCACAGATGTGTTGGGCAGTGTCTCTAGTATGTCCGTCGATCGTATCGCGTCGCTCTTTTCAGTTTTGGGTGAACAGTGGGCATGTAAAGATGCTAAGCTAATAGCGTCTCCCGCCAAGTATAAGGGCCTGGTTAGAGTTTCGCCTGTGTCATGCAACCCACATAACACAACTGTCGAGCGGCTCCTTCTTCGTGCAAATTCTCGGCCGCACACTGCAGGGGCCTTGAAGACGCTCCTGCAGCGCTTCCGATGAGAAGCGTTTGATCACCCACAACACAGTCCGTAATTCCCCCCCCCCCCCCGAGTCTCATCTCTGCTCACAACAACAATCGTTAGCTATGAAGACAAAATTTTTTTCTACTGACAACGAGCTGCAGACCAGGCCGAAAGCACAGGCGGCTGCTTTCTACGACGAAGATATTGGAAAGTTGATACAGCATTACGACAACACTCGAAATTGGAGCGGTGAGTGAGTAGAGAAGTAGATGGAAGGTGTACCTAAATGTAGCAAATAAAACGTTTCTGATTTTCACTGTGGCTTCCAGTTCACGACCGATCGGAACTTACTTACTAGACAACCCTCGTATAAGTCTTTTCCAGAATGAAATTTTCCGTCTGACACGAATCTTCCTGGCAGATTAAAAGTGTGTGCCGGACCAAGAGACGAAGTCGGGATCATTGTCTTCCATGGGAAAGTGCTCTACCGACAGAGCGACCCAACCACGGCTCACGACCAGTGCTCACAGTTTTACTCCCGCTGCTACCTCATCTCCTACTTTCCAAAGCTCACAGAAGCTCTGCTGGGAAACTTGCAAGAGTACCACTCCTGGCACTTGGCCATGAAAGGTAAAGGTCCCGAGCTCGAGAGTCGGTCTGGCAAACAGTTTTGGTCTGTTAGCAATGTTCTCGCAACGTTTATTTTTTATTTCTATTATTCGTGGGTGTAGAGTAACGCGTACTTCGACTTTCAGTCCCCAATCTCTGCCTTCCTTCTCTAAACATGCAACACCAGCGCCCAACCATTTGACGTGACATCTTCACCGTACATTGTCTATAGGCGTCCATGGAGGACGGACACATTAATGCCAAAGCTTGCCAATTTACATCGGATAACAGCACGTACTTCCATTGGTGACCACGTTATCGCAGGCCGGGGTGGCCGAGCGGTTCTAGGCGCTACAGTCTGCGACCGCTACGGTTGCAGGTTCGAATCCTGCCTAGGATTCTAGGGGACTGATGACCTCAGAAGTTACGTCCCATAGTGTTCAGAGCCATTTGAACCATTTGAACCGCGATATCAGTACACGTCCGCCTGTCAACAAGATGTTTACTCGGATAACCTCAGGCACACCGGTCTGAGGCTGTTATTCGGCGCTCTGCGCATGTGTCAGTCCTCCGCCGCTGACGCCCTTTCCGTCGTTTAACCAGCAACGGGTGCGGATTTAGATGGCGTCTGTTTGTGTCACCTGGTGTGCCGTCTTGTCTTTCAAAAATAATGACGAATGTCGGAAAGTCGCTCGTACATGTAGAGTTGAACTGTTACGCTCCATAGGTATCACGGTATAGAGATGCAAGCGGACGAGTTTGTGTTCACGAGGGAGGAATGTGGACGCACCCGCTGAGGGGCTTATAACACCGCGAGCCGCGTCGTCCACATTTTCATCATCGCGGGTGGCCCGCAGCTGGTGGTTCGCTGATCGACGCGGATTTCATTATGGCGTGCAAACCGAAGCGGCCGTCTGGCGATGCCCACGCGCGAATTAGATTCTGTTTGCTCAATCAGAACGCGGCGCAGAATAACGCTGCCGCCGTGTCGGACATGCGCCGAGGTGTCCCACTCCCTCCGCCCCCGCCCCCCCCCCCCTCCCTCATACCCCCGCCCGTTTCGGCTCAGAGACGAGGCCGTGTTATACGCCGGAGCGCGCGGGCGCTTGACCAGCCGACGCGAAGCGCGCCCCGATTATGTTGCAACCATTGATTATTGCGCCCACCGTTCTGCACGAGAGAGGGAGAAAGAGATACAGAGAGAGAGAGAGAGAGAGAGAGAGAGAGAGAGAGAGAGAGAGAGAGAGAGATGGCACTGGCACTGCTGCGCCCAGCACGGCAGAGTCCCGAGGTTGTTCCTCTGCATAAGGACTTGAATGCTTGGACGGTGGCAGAAGGTGCACTCTATGTGAGGCAGGACACTTTGTCGTAGGTGGTGGCGACGCAAAGGCCACGCACTGCATGCAGCTCTGAGCTGCAATCTGACACAGAGGCGCCCGAAGCTGTCAGGTCCAGCAATAAACAGCTGACCACACGGACAGAAACTGCTTCTGCGGCAACGTTAAGGTACAACACAGGAGTCTCTCTCCTACTCTCTTTCTCTAAAGCCGCGTGGGATTAGCCGAGCGGTCTAAGGCGCTGCAGTCATGGACTGTGCGGCTGATCCCGGCGGAGGTTCGAGTCCTCGCTCGGGCATGGGTGTGTCTGTTTGTGCTTAGGATAATTTCGGTTAAGTAGTGTTTAAGCTAAGGGACTGATGACCTTAGCAGTTATGTCCCATAAGATTTCACACACATTTCTCTCTCTCTCTCTCTCTCTCTCTCTCTCTCTCTCTCTCTCTCTCTCTCTCTCTAGCCGTTGACTCGAATCCGATTCCCCGTTGTCCTAAAGACACATACAGCCAAAAAGCAAACGATAATCACATTATAACTGCTAAAACTGCTGTCGAAGATGTTTTGTAAAATAAATAAGTTCTAAAATATAAAATTCTACATCTACATCATATTCTGCAAGCCACCTAATGGTGTGTGGCGGAGGGTACTTTCGGTATCACTATCTGATCCCTCCAACCCTGTTCCACTCGCGAATAGTGCGTGGGAAGAATGACTGTCGGTAAGCCTCTGTATTGGCTATAATTTCTCTGATTTTCTCCTCGTGGTCAATACGCGAGATGCATGTGTGGGGGGAATATGTTATCCGACTCCTTCTGAAAAGTGCTGTCCCGAAATTTCAGTAGTAAATCTCTCCGTGATGCACGACGCCTCGCTTGTAACGTCTGCCAGTGGAGTTTGTGTAACGTCTCCTTAAAGCTCTCTCGCCAGCGTGACGAAACGCGCCGCTCTTCGTTGGATCTTCTCTATCCTCTCTATCAGTCCTATCTAATAGGGATACCAGATAGATAAACAATACTCAAGGATAGGGCGAAAAAGCGCCTTATAAGCTACTTCTTTCGTGGATGAGTTACATTTCCTTAAGATTCTGTCTTATGAATCTGAGTCTGGAGCCTGCTTTTCCCACTATCTGTTTTATATAGTCATGGCACTTAAGATCGCTCTGGATAGTCACGCCTAGATATTTTAAGGCAGACGCTGTCTCCAGCTGTTTATCAACAGTGTACCTGTACAATAGTGGATTTCTTTTCCTATGAATGCCCAATACGTTACATTTATTTACGTTTAGGGTCAACTGTCAGAGCCTGCACCATTCATCAATTGTCTGCAGGTCGTTCCGCAAATCTTCTGGCGTTGCTATATATATATATATATATATATATATATATATATATATATATATATATATATATATATATATATATATATTGTAAACCGCAACAGTCCTATCACACTTCCTTATGGTACTACGGACACTACCTTTATGACTGTCGGTTTAGTTCCTTTAAGAGCGACGTGTTGAGTTCTGTCTGCAAGGAAGTCTTGAATCCAGTCGCCTTTCAGCTCCGATACCACGTAAGCTTTTTTTTTTTTTCGTTAAACGGCAGTGCGGGACCGTGTCAAATGCCTTACTGAAGTCAAAGAACCTGAGCGTCGTTGTCCACTGCGCTGTGAATCTCTGTTTGCGGAATCCATGTTGATTAATATGACAAAGTCAATATCTCCTTCCTAAATGTTTGCAGGGCCAACACCCGGCATCATGGTGTGGTTAGCGATCTCCTACACTGGCCGTACACCTCTGGTGACTGTCGAGGGGACACTGAATAGTGTACGGTACATCCAAACCGTCATCGAACCCATCGTTCTACCATTCCTAGACCGGCAGGGGAACTTGCTGTTCCAACAGGACAATGCACGTCCGCATGTATCCCGTGCCACCCAACGTGCTCTAGAAGGTGTAAGTCAACTACCCTGGCCAGCAAGATCTCCGGATCAATTTCCAGGAGTGTAGTATATGGTGATATCACCTTTTTACACTGGGACTAATATTTGTTACTACTATTCAAAATATAACACCATTTAAAAATAAATTCATGCGTTTACCATTTTATCCATCACTATATTATCTATCGGAGACTGATCAGGATGGAGCGCGATTTATTCGCATAATTCAACTAGCACTCCGTCTTCAGGCAACAAGTGGCCCATCGGGACCATCCGACCGCCGTGTCACCCTCATATGAAGATACGGATAGGTGGGGCGTGTCGTCAGCACACCGTTCTCCCGGTCGTTACGATGGTTTTCTTTGACCGGAGCCGCTACTATTCGGTCGAGTAGCTCCTCAATTGGCATCACGAGGCCGAGTGCACCCCGAAAAATGGCAACAGCGCATGGCGACCCGGTTGATCACCCATCCAAGCGCCTGCCACGCCCAACAGCGCTTAACTTCGGTGATCTGACGGGAACCGGTGTATCCACTGCGGCAAGGCCGTTGCCTTATTATTCAACTAGAATGGTCTTTTTTTCTGCAATACTGACCTGATCGCTTCCTCTGTGGTCCTTGGCACTTTCAAGAGTTTTTCCAACACCACAATCCAAAGCTGTTTATGGTACTATCCCTTTTTGTACCACCCGTCATCGTACTATGAACTTGATTATTGTTTGTTACTCGTTCACCGAGACCCCTCGGCGCCTAGTGCGTCGTATGTTCCGTTGACGTTCTACTATTTACAAGACTATTTTGGATGTTGAGACTGATTATAATATCAGTATTGATACCTTTAAGACTGCTGATGTGCTATATGGTGTATCGGTTTTTTATTCTGGCCGTAAAGGTGAATATCTGAAACCTGCTACCCTAGTCGCAAGGAGAATTTTAGTATGCATTTACGGCAGTACAGTTTCAGTTTTACACCCATTTTACACATCACAAACTTCAACACCATCCTAACCAACCTGGCGTACAGCCTTGACAACTCAAAGAAAGTGTCCAATAAGTTTGTAATATCTGAAGATGGGTGTAATCCCGAAACGCATAGCATGTTCTAATAAAAAGAGTCAATTGAACATCTCATGACTTTATTGCGATTGTACAGCAATGGTTGCCAATTATTACAATAAAAATGATCGCAGGCCTCAGACGGGATTTTAATGTCCTGTATATCAAGTTGTATTAACGCGAGACACTAAAATTTATTTGTGGTATTACAGGAATATTTAGCATTATGTTTTGAATTAGTCTAACCGAAGTAAAAAAGATGGCTCCTCATGTCCTTTAAAAACTGGAACCCCTAGAGCAACGCATAGCTTGGGACAAATATCGTACGCCATCTGCTAACGCATGTTCGAAATACACTCCCGGAAATTGAAATAAGAACACCGTGAATTCATTGTCCCAGGAAGGGGAAACTTTACTGACACATTCCTGGGGTCAGATACGTCACATGATCACACTGACAGAACCACAGGCACATAGACACAGGCAACAGAGCATGCACAATGTCGGCACTAGTACAGTGTATATCCACCTTTCGCAGCAATGCAGGCTGCTTTTCTCCCATGGAGACGATCGTAGAGATGCTGGATGTAGTCCTGTGGAACGGCTTGCCATGCCATTTCCACCTGGCGCCTCAGTTGGACCAGCGTTCATGCTGGACGTGCAGACCGCGTGAGACGACGCTTCATCCAGTCCCAAACATGCTCAATGGGGGACAGATCCGGAGATCTTGCTGGCCAGGGTAGTTGACTTACACCTTCTAGAGCACGTTGGGTGGCACGGGATACATGCGGACGTGCATTGTCCTGATGGAACAGCAAGTTCCCTTGCCGGTCTAGGAATGGTAGAACGATGGGTTCAATGGCGATTTGGATGTACCGTACACTATTCAGTGTCCCCTCGACAGTCACCAGAGGTGTACGGCCAGTGTAGGAGATCGCTAACCACACCATGATGCCGGGTGTTGGCCCTGTGTGCCTCGGTCGTATGCAGTCCTGATTGTGGCGCTCACCTGCACGGCGCCAAACACGCATACGACCATCATTGGCACCAAAGCAGAAGCGACTCTCATCGCTGAAGACGACACGTCTCCATTCGTCCCTCCATTCACGCCTGTCGTGACACCACTGGAGGCCGGCTGCACGATGTTGGGGCGTGAGCGGAAGACGGCCTAACGGTGTGCGGGACCGTAGCCCAGCTTCATGGAGACGGTTGCGAATGGTCCTCGCCGATACCCCAGGAGCAACAGTGTCCCTAATTTGGTGGGAAGTGGCGGTGCGGTCCCCTACGGCACTGCGTAGGATCCTACGGTATTGGCGTGCATCCTTGCGTCGCTGCAGTCCGGTCCCAGGTCGACGGGCACGTGCACCTTCCGCCGACCACTGGCGACAACATCGATGTACTGTGGAGACCTCACGCCCCACGTGTTGAGCAATTCGGCGGTACGTCCACCCGGCCTCCCGCATGCCCACTATACGCCCTCACTCAAAGTCCGTCAACTGCACATACGGTTCACGTCCACGCTGTCGCGGCATGCTACCAGTGTTAAAGACTGCGATGGAGCTCCGTATGCCACGGCAAACTGGCTGACACTGACGGCGGCGGTGCACAAATGCTGCGCAGCTAGCGCCATTCGACGGCCAACACCGCGGTTCCTGGTGTGTCCGCTGTGCCGTGCGTGTGATCATTGCTTGTACAGCCCTCTCGCAGTGTCCGGAGCAAGTATGGTGGGTCTGACACACCGGTGTCAATGTGTTCTTTTTTCCATTTCCAGGAGTGTAGTTATTTTGTCAAGGTGCGTCAGTGGTCAGTCTTTCAATACTTATGTTTCATTGATGTCTTCTGTATTATTATCGGCAGCCTAAGGACCTCAGGGACGGGTGTAGGATGAGTGTACCGTATCAGACTATACCATGGTCATTGCTTTGTTTGTGGCATTTATTATTTCATTCATTATTTATTATTTCATTGAATTTCAGTTTCTATACAACGCGAAAGCTATCATCCACGCTCCGTTTAAGGCAATACACAAGTACACGATTAGGATTCAAAAATGGTTCATGTGGCTCTAAGCACTATGGGACTTAACATCTTAGGTCATCAGTCCCCTAGAACTTAGAACTACTTAAACCTAACACATCACTCACATCCATGCCCGAGGCAGGATTCGAACCTGCGACCGTAGCAGCAGCGCGGCTCCGGACTGAAGCGCCTATAACCGCTCGGCCACAGCGGCCGGCGATTGGGCTTCCATAATCATGAGAACGATTTTCTAGTTCAGCTTAGTAACGTTGGGAATCTTACTGATTTCAGATACTTCACCGAAACCAAGATGGACTTACGTAATATCTATGCTAATAAGAGATATGCAGCGTCACCTTCCCACCTAAAGATATACCCCTGGCTTCCATTATCAAGCGCAAAGTAATAACTGCTCATCTGGTGAATTTAGCTTTCTTAAAACCAGATCTCTCATCCTCTTAAAATATATGGTTATTAGTCTTCGAGAGGCTGGCTGGACACCAGTCTCCAGGTACAACTCATGAACTCTGGCATAGAGCTGGACCAGCCTGGAATGACGTGCCTGTAACTTTCAACCAATTATAGCTGGACTCGACGCCGACTCGATTTAGAGCTGGACTGTTGCCACAGTTAGAAACTCTGTGTTCTGAATTTAACACTCTGCTCAGCACAAAATCACCTACAAATTTAATCACAAATTTTTCCTACCACTATGTTCGCTTCCATAACTAAGTGGTCAGTGTAGAAGGTTGACATGCGGAGGATCCGAGTTCGATTCCTCGTACTGCCAAGAATTTATCCTTGTCGGGAAACTGGACTGGGGTGCACTCAGCCTAGAGATGGCAAATGAGGAGCTACATGATTGATAGGTAGCGGCCTAAAGGTCCAAATATTGATAATGGCCGGTAGAGCGATGTGCTGACTCCATGCGCCTCCATGACTACCTATGGCAGAGAATGATGCGGCGGCCGGTCCACATCACGTGGGCCCCAGGACCTGGTCGCGGAGTATCTCTCTCTCTCTCTCTCTCTCTCTCTCTCTCTCTCTCTCTCTCTTTCTCTTGATCTCTCTCTCTCTCTCGCGCGCGGGTTCTCTCTCTCTCTCTCTCTCCCCTTGCTATTTAACTAACTGCCGTATCGATAACCCTTTGTGCACATACAGGATGAAACAAAGTTCGAGCACTCAGACTTGAAATCGCGATTCCTTACGCACTAGCAATACGAAAATGTTAGCAGCAAAACATCGTCCAGGAAAAAGGTGGACGGCAAATAAAGTCAGTTTGGCAACAATGTAATCCCATTATCATTCAATGCTATAATTACTTAAGATTGACTCCAGGCTGTACAGAAATCTAATCCTGATGTAATGTTACTGAAATATGTATGCGTATACCTTTTTGCTCCAGGCGGAATCCTCCAAATATATGCTAAGATAGTAAATTTCTCAACACTGTAATCCAACATACGACGTGTATATTCATTCACTAAGGCATAGCAGCGCTTCACAGTTGCCGTGGCATGATTGTTAGGTTGCATTACTAGAATGGAATCGCTTATTGCTGGACGTAGGCACATTTGCTTTATTATATTTGCTAACTTTGTCTGCTTGACATGGTATCTCGTTTGGTTCACTTAGTCTAACTACAAACAGTATTTTTAAAACTCTTCTAATTCCTAAATGCAAAACAGAAGTGAAATTAGTATTGTCTGTTTTATTTCGCTTTCAAACACTTATTTTATCTTTAAGCGTTCTCTCCATGCACTACCCTCCCCACTGTTAATATTTCTTCCAGCTTCCCCAATGCAGAAAAAAAGCACTCCTCCGACCACCTCCTAAAGGCAGCGAATAAAACACACACACACACACACACACACTATATATATATATATATATATATATATATATATATATATATATATATATATATATGAATGCTATTCGGAAAGTAAGGTCCGACAGGGTGCGAAATCCGATGAAGCTTTGTAAAGATGCGTTGGGCGGTATCTCTATTGTGTCTGTCGATCGCATCACGTCGCTCTTTTCAGTTCTGAGCGCACAGAGAGCACGTAAACATGCCTAGAAAATAGTGTCGTCCGCACAGTATGAGGGCCTGATGTGAGACTTCGCCTGAATTCATGCAGCCCACAAAACATAACTGTCATACGTTTCTTCTGCATGACAATTCTCGCCCGCACTCTGAAGGGGCAGTGAAGATACCTCTGCAGCGTTTTCTATGGGAAGTGTTTGATCACCCACAATAGAGCGCGTAATTGACTCTCCCTGAGTTTCATTTCTGCTCACATAAACCCCTAGCTATGAAGACAACGTTCTGCCACAGACAACGAGCTGTAGACCTGCTTAGAGAATTGGCAGGAAGCACAGGTGGCTTCCTTCTACGACGAAGACATTGGAAAGTTGGTGACATGCTACGACAAATGTCTAAATCGGAGCGGCGACTGTATAGAGAAGTAGCTGGAAGGTGTAGCTAATTGTTGCAAATAAAACATTTTTGATTTTCACACAGGTTGCCATTTAGCGAATATAAAAGTCACTGGGCCTATTCACTCTGATATTTCAACAGATATTTGCAGTTTGGTTTTTGCAACGTGTAGCTGGAGTTACCCCAGGCAAATTATGCTCATCGAGCGCTGATCTGTTTCACATTACAAACAAAATGATTTTTAAATCAGAATTTTACGTTCCCATTCCATAGAGCGGTACTAACTTAGTTTAGTGCGTTATCTCTTTCGTCCATATGTATTAAGAGAAACAGTAAAACACGAATGACGAGTGATCCAGCGGCGACATCACCGACCTGACCCAAGCTGACTGCAAAGGCGCTGGTCAGTCGCTGCTGGAGTACTCTCTATTATTCATGTTTTACTGTTTCTGTTAATATATATTGATAAAAGGAATATCGCACTAGACTAATGTGGTGCCGCTCTGTCGAATGGGCACGTAACACTCTTATTTAAAAATAATTTTGTTCGTACTGTGAAACAAATCAACGTTTTCCATCGACGCTGGGTGTTGTACGAGTGATGTGATCAGCAGGATTTGTTTGGGGCGACTACAGCTACAGTTGCAAAAACGGAATTGTAAATATCTACAGGATCCCCACAGAAAATGCGCCTGACGACCCGACAAATAGCTCACTTATAAAAAAATTATCGAGAGCAGTTTTTTTCCCATCTGGAGCGTGTTTTTTCTTTTGTCTGTTGTAAACCTTATAGGCTCGTTAATGCAATAAATAATGAAAACACAGAATCGAGGCCGCTACGTCAAACGTTCTCTATCCTTACAGTCTTTCCAACACATAGAGTTGGCGGCGCTGTTATACAGTACCAAGTAAAGATACTTCTTTTGGAACATGTTACTCCATAATAGTAATTATTTCTCCCTAAAATATACAGCGGTCAATATTTTTCTTTTGAGACTTTATCCTTGACAGTACGCAATGACTCTTGGTGTGAAATCGGAGTGTCAGAATTATCCTTCACTCTGCTAGGCGGCGCAATATCAGCGCTGAATCCGCACGCGTAAGAAACTCAATTCAAATTACTATCACTATAATGTCGATTATACTTATCGTGGTTCTCAGAATCGACTGCGGCTCTCGTTATCGAATCAGAGCTTGTGTTATATCACTATAAAACTCGCTATCAGAAAGACGTTCAATCCCAGTCTTCTTTCCTCATTTACGTTTATACACAGGGTGATTCAGCTAAGCTGCTGGTACCAAACGTAAGATATCCTAATTCTATTCGCACAAAAATGAATAGCAAGAAAGTTCTCACTAAGCGTGTTTTTTATCTCACTGCTGACTATTATAGATACTCAGTAAAACAGTTTCATTTCACTGAGGTAACAGAGTGTTTGTAGACCTCGATCGGCTCTTTTGGCTATTTCTCACTGCATGTTTGTGAGCTGCAGGGGTAAACTTTAGTTTGGAACCCCTCCATTATAAGTGAATGTGCATTCGGGCGCGATTCAAAGCGGTGTTCCGTAGATTTATGGCCGTAAATCAGCACTCACCTGCAATTCTCTGTAATGACCAGCCACTGTGCAAAGTCCGTGAAAACTGTACGTGACGAACGCAGAACCCCTGGTACGCAAATACTGCTCAGGCGATGTTTAGTCTCAGGTCTACAGTTTCAGTTCAGTTTTTATCAGCATTTCTTATAAATTTATCATCGGTTGCTTTGCTGCTTTTTCACGCGCTAATTATTGACTGAACCTACTAGACTAACAGCAAAACAAGAAAAAATTATAAATATCAAAAACATAAAATATTTATCTATAGAAACGTACTACAAATAGAAACTTAAGTGTGTTGTCACACATTTATGCCAGATTTTCCTAGGAGCACTGGACAGTGACAATATATTGAGGGTGTTTTACGGCACACTGCAATGTGCAGCGCGCCAGTGGTTTACGTCAAGCGTGACAGCCCAAGAGGTTCTGTCATTTCAGTGCCGTGGAAGGCGAATCATTAACTCACTCCGTAACTGTACATGCGTTACCTGATCAAAAGCATACGGCCACCTATTAGTGGACATTAGTAAGGGTGTGACTCCTCTTCGTCTTTACGACGGCTTGAATTCTGTTGAGGACACTTTCAGTGTGGTGTCTGAATGGTTGTGGAGCAAGGACAAGAGTCTGGAACGAAGAAGGCACTCATGTTGGAGGTTGGGGTCTGGAGCGAACCCAACGTTATAGCCCACTCAGAAGGTGTTCCATTTGGTACAGGTCGGAAGCCTGGATAGTCCAGTCCATCTCAGGATTTTGTTGTCCACAAATCGTTGTTCCACAGCTGCTGCTTTATGACATGATTCACCGTCCTGCTGACAGAATATTCGTCTCTCAGCTGCTATTCTATTGCAGGCACTACACGATGCTGTACACTTAGCTTTGTCAAGCGCAATAAGGGAGCCAAATCTGACCACGAAAAACATGATAGCACATAGCGTGGGTACTTGCCAAACCCAAATCCTTTCATCAGATTATCGCACGGTATCGCACTATTCAGCACTTAAAACCACCCCTTTCCCATCATCCACCGAACTTTACACCATACCACCTAGATCACCACTTAACAGTGACTACATAAACGTGTGGCTTACAAGGAGCTGTTCGATTATTGCACCCCGTTCCTTCTAAATCCAGACGCGAAGTCACAGCGTTAGCTGGATTGCTGATAGCACTTTGGAACTGGCAGATGATACCTTCCGCAGGTTTCATGGGATTTTTCACAACCACCCTCGACAATGGTCGAAATTTCATGCCCATCTCTACATGAGATCTGCCTAGTCTTGATTGTTACTTCGCGATTCTAGTTTAGATCACATCACCAACAGTCGACTTAGCTATCCTTAGACGTGTTGAAATGTCCTTGATAGACGTGTTAGTCACGTGATTCAACGGCTAGTCCACGTTTGAAGCTAGCGAGTTCTCGAGACCGATCTATTCTGCTGGTACGGCTTCTCTACTGACATCACAGTACTCTTCCTGTTGTAGTGGAGGGTCTACCTCTCATGACAACCAGTGGTCAATGCCGCATTAGACAGGAATGTGAGCACACTTTTGATCAGATAATGTGCCTGTGTATGGGATATGATGAATCTAGATTTAAAAAATATAGTCATGTAAAACATGATTTGAGCAGAAACTGGGGAATATTCAACCAAGACTTAAAGCCAAATAAAACAATTTTAACGTAGGCAAATGTTTAACCAAAACATACAGTATTTTGTCTCTTTGTTTCTTTATTATTAAAGGTTTTTTTATTTGCATTACTAGCTAACTATGCAGAATTGCCTGGCTATGTATTATTTCGAGTCTTCTATATGTCCATCTCCTCCTCCCCCCCTCCTTTCTCTCTTCGTCCATATGCTCCTTCCCCATCTAACTCCATTTCTTGTTTTACCCCTTCCCTGTCCACTTCCTCCACCACCCTCTCTGTCCATCTCCCCTCTATGACCTTTCTCTGTCCTCCTCCATCCACTACTCTCTGTCGACCTCCTCTTGCCCCTCTACCTGTCAATTTCCTCCTCCCTCCTTTCTTTGTCCAGCTGCTCCTTCTCCCTATGTCCATCTCCTCCTCCCTTGTAACTCCATCTCCTCCTCACCCCTGTGCTTGATCATCCTCTCCTCCCCCTCTTTCTGTCCATCTTCTCCTTTCCCCTTCTCTGTCCATCTCGTTCCTCTTCCATTTCTCTGTGTTTCCTGCTCCTCCTCTGTCTGTTCATCTCATCCTCCTCTTATCTCTGCGTATCTCTTTCTCGCCCTGTCTCTGTCCATCTCCGCTTATCCCTCTCTTTCTCCATCTGCTTCTCTTCTCTTTTTTTTTGTCCATTTCTCTCTCACTCCCTCGCTGTCCATCTCCTCCTTCCGTCTCACTTCCTGTCCATCTCCTACTCCCTCTTCTTTCTCCATGTCATCGCCCCCATAGTATTCAATACTAGTACTAATAATATTAGTAACTGTAACTATTTATTTGACTTACTTTATAATTTTATTGCAACACGCACGCAAGTGTTAACATTCCATTGGTTTCGCAATATGGACACAATATTATAACTGCTTGTATTGAGTATAGTTACATTACATTACACTGTGGTTAACTTTATGAACGTCTGAGATTCGCTACCAATTCAGAGAGCTTATTTTTGATAGAATATCATTCTGCACTTCCATACTGCTATGTTTAACACTGCGCTACGTATAACAACGTGTACAAACGAAATCCATTAGGCCGGCCGCTGAGGCCGTGCAGTTCTAGGCGCTTCAGTCTGGAACCGCGTGACCGCTACGGTCGCAGGTTCGAATCCTACCTCGGGCTTGGATATGTGTGATGTCCTTAGGTTAGTTAGGTTTAAGTAGTTCTAAGTTCTAGGGGACTGATGACCGCAGATGTTAAGTCCCATAGTACTCAGAGCCATTTGAACCGTTTTTGAAATCCATTAATTTCAAATTTTACCATTACGCATGCAAGGCATCATTTTTGACAACTGATGATACTAACTCTGCATCCTCAACCATCATTTGCATGGAAGTTTTTGCTATCCTCACTCACATATCTACTTCAAACTGGACTGTTACTATGGTCAAAGATTTTGTCATTACGCTGATTTTTAATCCTATGAATTATAACATTAGCCTCAAAGTTATTTCAGGTTGTTGCCACTTATCTAAGCTTATCTATATGGTGCCCGCCCCCGGTAGCTGAGTGGTCAGCGCGACAGACTGTCAATACAAAGGGCCCGGGTTCGATTCCCGGCTGGGTCGGAGATTTTCTCCTCACTGGGACTGGGTGTTGTGTTGTCCTGATCATCGTCATTTCATCCTCATCGACGTGCAGGTCGCCGAAGTGGCGTCAAATCGAAAGACTTGCACCAGGCGAACGGTCTACCCGACGGGAGGTCCTCATCACACAACATTTCATTTCATATCTATATGGTTCTTTTACATGTCATTTATTGCGTGTTTGACAGTTGTAACATGACTACATTTGCTTAGACTCGCACAATATTTTAACTTGTGATGGATGTAAACTTATTCTTTTATAACTTATATTTTATTTTGTGATTTGTATTGGTTTTATATTTAGTTGTTCTACACCAGTTCATGGTTGCAATATACGTCTTCTACTTTAATTACTGACTAACGACTATCTTCTGTTATCTCTTTTACGAAGTTATCTTACGCCGCACATTTCGTGCTACGAAAATTTTATATAATGTTAACATATGAATCCCTTCTTCATAAAAATAGTATGGATGCATCTGTGTCAAGTTTTCATCGATGTTATGTTATGACAGGTGGTTCGTCGCTATAAAAAAGAAATTATCCATGGTCCATAATTTTTAGAAGTAACATAGATGTATTTAATATATTAAATCGTATGATGGACTGTTATTTTAGTGATATCGCACAGAGTGTTTCCTTTGTGAAGTTACTCTTTCAATTAATATCTGTGGCCACTGGTAGTGTCACCTAATGCCATTTGTTTACTTCTCAGGCGGGTTATTCTCCAGAGTCAGTTTAGCACTGGTAATCTTGGAATAGATAATGACACTATGAAATATGTCTGTATGAGATGAGATCTGTATTATAGTCAGTCTATGTGCTCACTTTAGCGAGCCTTTTACAGAAGTTTCATTTAAATGCAAGTACGGTATTAAGTGCAAAAACTGTAAATTCTGTATATAGATCACTACTGCGCATACTTAACATAAGTATGTGTATACGCTGATCAGACAGAACATTATGACCACCGACCTACTATCGATATAAAGCGATCCAGACGATAGCAAGGCGAGGAACGAGTGCTACTCAGACACACGCACGGGGCATGTAGTATCAGTGAGCGTGCGTTTGTTTGTAAAATGGGGAAGGCGCGCGATATATCTGAGTTTGGCCGAGGGCAGATTGTGATGTCCCGGAGGCTCGGCACGAGGATTTCCGAAACTGCTCGACTCGTCGGATGTTCGCGGAGTGCTGCGGTGAATGTCTTCAACACTTGGCGAAACCGAGGTGCAACCGCTTCCATGCGTCGTGTGGTTGGGCGGCCAGACAGTTTTGACGTTGCGGTTGATAATGGAAGCAAGACTGAAGAAAAATCAAGACACGTTTTGTCGACCTGGAAAAAGCATTCGGCAACGTAAAATGGTGCATGATGTTCGAAAGTGAGAGAAAAATAGGGGTACGCTATAGGGAGAGACGGTTAATATACCATATTTGCAAGAACCAAGAATGAACGATAAGACTACAAGACAAAGAACGAAGAACTCGGATTAAAAAGGATGTAAGTCGTGGATGTAGTCTTTCGCCGCTACTGTTCAATCTACACATTGAAGAAGTAATGAAGGATATAAAAGACAGTTTAAAGAGTGGGATTAAAATGCAAAATGAAAGTATATCAATAAGTTCGCTAATAACATTGCTATGCTCAGTGCAAGGGAAGAAGAATTACAGGATCTGTTGAACTGGATTAACTGTCTAATGAGTACAGGATATGGACTGAGAGTAAATCGAAGAAAGACGAAAGTAATAAGTAACAGAAGTGAGAACAGTGAGAAACATAACATCAGCATTGGGGATCATGAATATGATGAACTTTAGGAATTCTCTCACCTCGGCAGAACAATAATCCATGTATCTACGGAACAAAGAGGACATAAAAAGCAGAGTAGCATTGGCCAAAAGGCATTCTTGGCGAAGAGTTGTCTGCCAGTATGCAACAAGGACCTTAATAAGAGGAAAAACGTTCTGAGAATGCACGTCTGGAGCACAAGCATTGTATGGTAGTGATACATGGACAGTGGGAAAACCGGAACAGATGAGATTCGAAGCATCTGAGATATGATGCTCCAGAAGAATACTGAAAGATAGATGGACTGATAAGGTACGGAATAAGAAGATTCTCCACAAAATCGGTGTTGAAAGGAATGTATGGAAAAAACCGACAAGAAAACGGGACAGGGTGACAAGGCATCAATGGTGTCTGTTCTTTCGGACATGTCCGAAAGAACAGACACCATATCTATACAAGCATATAGTTCTGGCAATACTGGCCAGGACCTCCTTCTTCTGTTCGGATGCACACGTATTCCCCGAACTCTTACAGGACTTGGTAAGAATGTCTTCCACGAGTAATGAGTATGTTGGGGTGGGACACTACGAATGTAGTGTGTGGACATACAAGGTGAGAATGTGAACCTCGTGGGAGGGGTGCGAGAGATAGTCCCTGCTGTCGCACTATGTATCATGTAAGCAGGAGATCCCGGGTTCGAATCCCGCTCGGGGCACACATTTTAACCTGTCTCCGTTGATGTATGTCAAGGCCTATGAGCAGCTGACGGTATTAATATAATTATAATCAGGAAATAACGTCCGTGGCACTACAGGAGCGTTAGAAGCTAAAATGTAGAGAAAGACAGAGATTGGAATACATCCATCAAATAGTTAATGACGTAGGTTGCAAGTGCTACTGTGAGGTGATTTTACCACATACTGAAGAGAGGAAAAAAAAAGAAAGAAAGAAGGGCACAGAGGATAGTGCGACTGCAGGGACTATCTCGCGCACGCCTCCCGCGAGATTCACATTCTCACCTTGTATGTCAACAGTTTCTACAATATTACCCGGCGTAATTCCCGGGAACCTATCAAGCAGATGCAGCGCCGGGAAAGCCTCAAACAGCACAACTTTATTTTTGTTGATGCGATAGTTAAAACTTAATTACTACTTCTCGTATTGTTATATTTCCCCAATTTATGACGAACCATATAACGTCTATAGCGATTGAGGGAAATGCATGCCTATGTTATACGACATGCATCTGAAAAGTTTGGTGATGGTATGGTGTTCATCGTCATCCCAGCTTCCATTGGGTAGGCATTCACGATGGATCAAATCCTCGCAGTCGAAAAAGGCGATCAACATCGTCAGCCTACTTTCTTTTTTGTTTTTTGAGAGGAAGGGAAGACGACGATCACCACGACATCGACGGTCGCTTGGTATCTGGATCGTTCTGATAGCACCACGTCTCATTTCCTATACTAACACGGATGTCCAACAACGCGCTACTACGGTATTTCAAGCGACTTCACATAAAACGTTTGCTGGCAGTTGAATAGCATTAAAACCAATGCCAGAAGCGTATTGTAGCTAACAGTAAATGCTTTGGTGTACAGCAAAGCTATTATGCTTATAATTCTTGTTTCCTTATTTTCGCTGAGACCTTTCATGGACTGTTCCAGACGCAACTCGTACTTCAGCTGCCTGATTTTTGTGAGGACTGAGTTTTGCAGCACTGAAACAATCCGCTGAAAGGAATGCTTGTCTGATTCTTTAGCTGCTTGTTATAACGTTCCACTGCTGCTTGCCTGGAAACTGGCCACGTTCAAGAGAAAATACTCCAGTTGCTGCAAAATTACCCAGGCGGTCAATACGACAGTGTTGCCAACTCTTGCTCTCACATGATGGGTAGATTGCATCTTAAAAAAGACATTATTGTAACAAAAAGGGTAAGTATAATTGACGTCTCTAAAACTGCTCACATTTTGTTAGCCTATCAAATTTTTATAAATATCACAGGATGACTATTATATATCATTGAAATATTGTAAAATGATGATAATTTATGCGCTAGGGCTGCTAGATTTGGATTTGGGGCAATTGTTCACTTTTTTCTACCAATACTACTTCTCTGTCGCTATCAGAAACGTTAGA
Source organism: Schistocerca gregaria (assembly GCF_023897955.1). NCBI lineage: Eukaryota > Metazoa > Arthropoda > Insecta > Orthoptera > Acrididae > Schistocerca > Schistocerca gregaria. Next base: position 276,682,051 of record NC_064927.1, read on the forward strand.
AGCACGTCATTGTTAAAACATTTTAAATAATGAAATAGAATCTTATTAAAACCACTCAAAAATATAAATTCTGTGAAAACTTCACATCAGTAGCACTTTCTATTTCCACAATATCTGCGGTGCAAGTTTTAAGTGATTCACCCTGTATAATATAAAACTGTAGTGGTAGCTGTAGTGCTACAACTCACAAAATACAATATAGCTGATATTTAAGTATGAAATCGCTAATACATTTAAATACTTTGTGTAAAATGTGTAAAAACTCCCCAAAGATTCTCTTTGTGAAAAATGTTAGAGTCGACCTCGCAGCCTACTGTAACCTAGAGATAAATGATGAATCTGTTTTATAGGCTTCTTTTGTAGAGATTTTTAGCAACACCTCTTGTGCAAGTTTCTTGTCTTGCAACCTTTCGTGAAGCTAAACATACTGTTACGTGTGAAACAAGCATTTTTACACCCATTTTATTTGTTTTCTTTGTTCTCACGTCATTCATTTGGCTAAGTAATAGCCCAATTCAGCATTGGATCAAGGCAGTGAAAGAAGGATAATGGCAAAAGGGTTAGTCCTCTTGCATCTTTATTTTGTGATACTTCACTCCAAAACGACGCTATATTGTTAGTCTCGGACCATTTGATAATTGTCGGAATTTTTGAATTTTCATTTGCTGCCAAATAAGAACATTTCTGCGGATCGAATCATTTTCAGCGGTCCTACATTCTAAGGAAGCCTCTGCTACAGCTGCGTTTTGCGAACTAAAACATAAAGACATATATAACAGGAACCACAATAAAAAGTTGTTGCCAGCAGGTTCACGTTGCATAGTCAAAGCGTAGTTAAAATTATGCTACTTAGACTGGATTTTGGCAGAGGGGCTTTTGAAATAGGCTAGATTATAGATATATGAATTTTGTGAGTGTGTATGGCTATTCGTTGCTGTGAATATTGTAGATTTAGCTATAGAATGGAGAAGTTGGCAACGCTACAACGCGAAGCACTGTAGGACGAGCCGATCTGTCCGTGCGTTATGGATGTCCGTGTGATAGTTAATATCCGGCTTCTGCTACCGTGTACACAACAGCATTGGTACACAGAGACCCGTGTTTATCATGAGGTGCATTATTGGCTGTCCATCAACATCATCTCACGCTGCAGTTTGAAGACACATCGCAGCCTATAAATAGGATTATGGTCATAGTTTAAGCGCATTTAATGCGTTACCATGAGCTGCGTTTATTTTTTTTTTTTTAGCACAGTGGTCTAATACGATATATATACTAATATTAAAGATAAGTATGTTTGAATTCTGCAATTACAGTATAAGGTAGGGGAAATTAATCATCTTCGACGACACAAAACAGAAAGACGGTTCAGAAACTTTGGGTATCGTATAAAACTGTGTGCTAATTAGCATCCGATACACATGAGGCCAGAACTGCATTGGAATGATAGCTAGGTGAAGAAAGTAAAAAATTTTAACTAGGGCTGTAATGAGAGCTTAGTTCTATGTTACAGGATTGTGCAGTGCATAAGAAAACTGATGATGAATCTCTCATGTTGCAAAGGAATGTCTACTGCATAAGTTCTCATTTCTATTTGTAACTCTTATTGCAGCCACAAATCATCAGGGCAATAGAAGACAGCAAACGAAAAGCTGAAGTTCTAAATTTCACGTTTAAGAAATCATCCAGGCAGGAGAATCTTACAGTCATAGCGACATTTGACAGTCGTACAGACCCCAACATGGACGACACACCAATTGGCAACCGTGGCGTACAGAAGTAACTGAACGAGTTGTAAACGAATGAGTTGCCTGGTCCAGAAGGAATCCCAGTATGCTTTTACTGAGAGTGTTCTACGGCATTGGACCCTTACTTAGCTTCCATATATGGTGCCCAACGGAAAGTCCCAAATGACTGGAAAAAAGCGCAGGTGACTCTCATATCTAAGAAAGGTACAAGAACTGGCCGGCTAAATAGGGATGTGTGTCCTTAACAGAGGTTTGCTGCAGAATTCTTGAACACATTTTGACGTCGAATGTAATAAATTGTCTTGAGGCAGAAAGTCTTCTGTCTACAAATCAGCGCTGGGTTTAAAGAGCATCGTTCGTGGAAAACTCAGCTTACCTTTTTTCCCACACGATAGCAGGCAAACCAAGGATGGAGGGCAATAGACAGATTCCATAATCCTAGATTTCCGGAAAGCGTTTGACACAATGCCCACTGGAGACGGTTGACGAAGATTCTACGTACGGTTGAGGTTCCTAGATATGTGAGTGTCTCTAAGATTTTTTAACTAATAGAACCCAGTACATTGTCCTCGATGGTGGGTGCTCATCAGATCGACAGGAGTGCCTTCGGGAAGTGTGATAGGACCGCTTTTATTTTCTATACACGTAAATTATCTGGCGGACAGTGTGAGGAGCAATAGGCGCTTGTTTGCTGATGGCGATGTGGTGTACGAGAAATTGTCTTCGTCGAGTGTCTCTATGGGGATGTAAGATGACTGAAAACAAAATTTCTAGTTCGTATGATGCTCTAAGTGTAGAAAAATGTAACGTGATGCTGATGATTAGGGGAAAAAATTCTGTAACGTTCGAATACAGCGTTGGCAGGGTGCTGCGTGACAGTCACATCGATCGAGTATCGAGGCGTAACATTGCAAAGCGATATGAAATCGAATGAGTACGTCTGGTAGGTAGTATGGAAGGCGAATGTCCAACTTCGTTCTTTTAGGGCAATTCTGGGAAAGTGTAGCTCGTCCATAAAAAAAATGGTTCAAATGGCTCTGAGCACTATGGGACTTAACATCTGAGGTCATCAGTCCCCTAGAACTTAAAACTACTTAAACCTAACTAATCCAAGGACATCACACAAATCCATACCCGAGGCAGGATTCGAACCTCGACCGTAGCAGTCGCACGGTTCCGGACTGCGCGCCTAGAACCGCGAGACCACCGCGGCCGGCTTGGGGAAGATCAGTTTGGATTCCGCAGAAATATTGGAACACGTGAGGCAATACTAACCTTACGACTTATCTTAGAAGAAAGATTAAGAAAAGGCAAACCTACATTTCTAGCATTTGTAGACTTAGAGAAAGCTTTTGACAATGTTAACTGGAATACTCTCTCTCAAATTCTGAAGGTGGCAGGAATGAAATACACGGAGCGTAAGGCTATTTCCAATTTGTACAGAAACCAGATGGCAGTTATAAGAGTCGAGGAACATGAAAGGGAAGCAGTGGTTGGGAAGGGAGTGAGGCAGGGTTGTAGCCTCTCCCCGATGTTATTCAATCTGTATATTGAGCAAGCAGTAAAGGAAACAAAAGAAAAATTCGGAGTAGGTATGAAAATTCATGGAGAAGAAATAAAAACTTTGAGGTTCGCCGATGACATTGTAATTCTGTCAGAGACTGCAAAGGACTTGGAAGAGCAGTTGAACGGAATGGACATTGTCTTGAAAGGAGGGTATAAGATGAACATCAACAAAAGCAAAACGAGGATAATGGAATGTAGTCAAATTTAATCGAGTGATGCTGAGGGAATCCGATTAGGAAATGATACACTTAAAGTAGTAAAGGAGTTTTGCTATTTAGGGAGTAAAATAACTGATGATGGTCGAAGTAGAGAGGATATAAAATGTAGACTGGCAATGGTAAGGAAATCGTTTCCGAAGAAGAGAAATTTGTTAATATCGAGTATAGATTTAAGTGTCAGGAAGTCGTTTCTGAAAGTATTTGTATGGAGTGTAGCCATGTATGGAAGTGAAACATGGATAATAAATAGTTTGGACAAGAAGAGAATAGAAGCTTTCGAAATGTGGTGCTACAGAAGAATGCTGAAGATTAGATGGGTAGATCACATAACTAATGAGGAGGTATTGAATAGAATTGTGGAGGAGTTTGTGGCACAACTTGACAAAAAGAAGGGACCGGTTGGTAGGACATGTTTTGAGGCATCAAAGGATCACAAATTTAGCATTGGAGGGCAGCGTGGAGGGTAAAAAACGTAGAGGGAGACCAAGAGATGAATACACTAAGCAGATTCGGAAGGATGTAGGTTGCAGTAAGTACTGGGAGATGAAGAATCTTACACAGGATAGAGTAGTATGTAGAGCTGCATCAAACCAGTCTCAGGACTGAAGACCACAATAACAACAACCGTGAATATCAGGACTTCGATAAAACATCAAATCTCCGACATCGCTGCAGGAACGGGACTAACGACACTGAAGAGAATCGTTCAAAGTGAAAGAATTGCAACCCTTCCGCAGATTTCTGCAGATTTCTATGCTTGGCCATCAACAAATGTCAGCGTGCGAACCATTAAACGAGGGCCCGCTCGTGTACCCTTGCTCGGCGCAAAGCTTTACGCCTCGCCAGGGCCCGTCGACACCGAATTGGCCTGTTGATGACTGGAAACATGATGCGTGGTCGGAAAAGTCTCTTTTCAAATTGTACCGAGTGGATGGACCTGTACGGGTATGGAGACAACCTCATGAACCCATGCAACCTGCATGTCAGCAGCGGACCGTTCAAGTTGGTGGAGGCTCTGTAATGGTGTGGGACGTGATAAGAGACCCCTGATGAGTCTAGATACGACTCTGACAGGTGACACATACGTCAACATAATGTCTGATCACCTGCATCGATTCATGTCAGTTGTAGATTCTGAGGCCTGGGGTAATTCCCGGAGGACAATGCGACACACCATACGTCCAGAATTGCTACAGAGTGGCTCCAGTAATACCCTTCCCAGCTCAAAAACTTCCGCTGACCACCAAATTCCCCAATGAGCATACCTGGGACACCTTTCAACGTGCTGTTCAGAAGAGGTTTCGAACCACTCGTATTACGGATTTATGAACACTACTGCAGGATTCATGTTGACAGTTTCCTCCAACACTACTTCAGACGTTAGTCGAGTCCATGCCACATCGTGTTGTGGCACATCAGCGTTCTCGCGGGGACCCTACACGATATTAGGCACGTGTACCACTTTCTTTGGCTCTTCAGTGTAAATAGTAGTGGTGCAAGGTACCGTCCGCCATCCACCGTACGGTAGTTTGGGGAGTATGCATTTAGATGCAGATGTAGATCATATGGAAAAGCGTCCTGTGTTACTGGCCGATGCATCATTGAAAGAGGAGCACTCTATTATTTCAGCACTCTTAGCTCTTGCGTAAAGCAGAAAATCTTGTCGCTACACTTGATCACAGTGTCGTTGATCAAGTGTGATTGAGTAGATGTAGCACGACTCTATTTAAATTACAGTAGACTACAGAGACAAATATATTGTTAATAGAGCTCCACTAATACATTTTTAAGAAGACTCTTGCATTTAGTACATTAAAAAACACTAAAATGTGTGTCAAAATTGCTATTGTCGTAGAGAAACGACGCTGAAGAGATCAGCAGAAATCACTTGTTCAATAACGAAAAGCCACACTCAATGATTTATGAAACAATAAGAACTAAGAAATGGACTATTACATTTGAGGGCGAGCGACAGATCGTCCTAGTGATAGTACCTTGTAACAGAACTCGAATATTCCGTGGTAATTTCTATGTGGCCAATTGCTACGACTAGCGAGTGACTAATTTGTAAATATTTTTGTTCGACAAACCAGCAGCCTTTTATGTACTTCTCAGGTGAACTAATGTGACACGGCGCCTAAGCTTTAAGGCTGGAGCCTGACTAACCACGGAAGACGAGCGTCGCCTGTAGAAAATCAAAACCGGAAACTGAGAGCGAGCGCTAGCGTTAGATGCTACTCAGAACGTCGGCACTCGGAAAGGACGGTCGACTGTCCAGAGATTTGGTATATTTTACAGCCCAGCATACGTACGTTCGTTTCCAGAGCTTTGGGGAAGTTGCTGAGGGCCATAAGATTGACAGATATGTCTTTTAACGTCGAAAACATCGTGCATGGAATATGCAAGCACGCGGTTCCGTTGAAGTCCGCACAAGAGCTTGATTTTAATTGAAAACGCGATTTCGGCGAAAGTTACCAGTTCCTTAATGGAATGGAATAACGATGTACAAAAATTGTGAACAAATACCTCTATACCTATGGAATGTCATTAGCTATTTAGTGTCTCTCATCTACCCTGCGTCACACATAAAAGCAATAATAATTAAACATTCATAAATTCAAATTTCTAAGCTATTTATGGCCGCAGATGATTCCTATGCTTTAATTACACTAATTAGCATTTACTACTCAATTCCGCCACCCATCACACCAAAACTCAGAGCCCAAGTCCGTAGAACCTTTAAGCTAGACTACTCAAAAAATCATCAGACGACATGGTCGGATTCAAATTAATTTCGAACAGTTACACTGCATCGGCGGGTAGTAAATGATTGTAGAATTTCACTTCTTTATGGCATGTAGAACGCCCACCAGAGTGCAATACAGTTGCTCGCGTTTACTGTTATTACCAAGTTTGTAGGGTATAAAAGGGATGAGAACAGCGTCAGATATTAGGTGATCACTGTTAAGGACACGCTTCCTATCGATGTAAGACTGCGGTATCAGCACTTGACAGGGTTTGAAAGTGCCCTCATTTTGCTTCTCCATGTGGTCGAATGTTGGTGAGGCATTTGGATGTAACAGTCGCCCGATACTGTCGTGCGTAGGAATTCGAGGGCATAAATACTTGTCAAAGTTCCAGCCGGCTACGTCTGACCACCAGAAGGGAGAATCACGGTATTGTGTACGGTTCATATCCTAACTTCTCGACATCTGCCCCTGCCATCTGAAACGTAGTAATGGACTTCCTGCGACATTCTGTATCATCCGGTACTATTGTTCGAAGATTAGCAGCATCTATGCTACCGGACTGCCGTCCCATGCGTAAGCTGAACGCCAGAGCACAAACGACTGTGTTTACAATGGTGCTGTGACTGGAAATCATGGTCTGCTGATGAATGGTGTCGCGCCCTGTTCAGCGACGAATCGCATTTCTTCGCTAACACAGATGACCATCGTGAACTGGTAAGGCAACAATCTGGAAAGAAGTCTCATTCTTTTGATGTTCTGGAGATTCGACGGCTGTACTACTCCTGGTGTCATAGTGTGTGGAACTGTTGGGAATGAACTCAGTCAGGACTGATACTGATTGAGGCAACTGGGATGGCACAACGATACGTTATGGACATCCTTGGTTCTCATGTGTCACGTTTCATGCGACATTACTGTGGTGGCATTTTGGACAGGACGTTGCCCTTCCACAACTGTCACATCTCTCTTTGAACATTCTGTATGATGTGGAGATATTCTGGTGGTCAGAAAACATTCCAGGTCTGCCTTCAACAGAACATGAGTGGGGTCAGCTCGGACGCCATCTCTGTCCCACTGCTAGTACCCAGGACATGAAGAACCAGTCACAGCAGTTGAGGACCAACTTCAGTCACGAAAAGCTGCACTGCCTTTATGACAGCCTTCCCAACCGAATCAAAGCATGCATCCAGACCAGAGAGGGCGCAACGTCATACTGACAAGGGCACATATACTGTCAAGTTCTTCATAAATTTGACTAGATTTTGGAATCGCTGAAGTAACATCACATACCCTTCCAGCTCTTGAAATTTTTCGTTTCCTCCTGTCCCACCGGGTGCTTCAATTTTTTTGTCAGGTGGTGTGAGATGGTGTTGTGTATGAGGCGGAACTATGGGGAAAAGGTGACCCGGCTGATTCATGCAATTTGACTCTTGGTCTGATGACGAGAGTGGCCATTAACTGCACGCGTTGATGACGTAGGCTGACGTGAGGATCAAATGGTTCAAATGGCTCTGATCACTATGGGACTTAACATCTGAGGTCATCAGTCCCGTAGAACTTTGAACTACTTAAACCTAACTAACCTAAGGACATCACACATATCCATGCCCTAGGCAGGATTCGAACCTGCGGTTCCAGACTGAAGCGCCTAGAACCGCTCGGCCACACCGGCCGGCGACGTGAGGATCAATGAACTACAGTTGACGGGATGTATCTGTAACATCTTAGGTGATTAGAAGTTAGTAGACAGGAATACAATTAAATACTTAGCTTTAATTCAGCATCAGCGGTGAACTCCGACCTTGACTTTGTACAATCATATTTATAAGTGCAGTTATAGACTGGACTGCCAATACTTCTTTACAATTCTGATTGCTTCACACATATAGATTCAATTGTCAATGCATAAACTGTATGTGGCGCCTAGCTAGGTCGGAACTACTGACTTAGCTGAAGGCTATACCAACTAGGGTCTCTGCAAATGAGATCTCTGAAGCTATAACAAGTTAACCATTCCTATTAACGTCGGCTGTAGAACTGACCAGTGCGCTAGTTTGTCTCGTAAGACCTGCCGAGTGGCGGCGCTCGGTCTGCTAACGCCGACAGCGGCGACTCGCGTGTCCGATATGTACTGACGGACTGCGGACCGTTTGAAGCCTATAACCTAGACAGTGTGGTTCCTTACGGTGACACCACAGATGGTATACATCAATGGGTCATCTATTTCTTGCACTTTAATCACACTTTACAAAGATGTTTACTTGTAGATAAGGCAGTGAGGTGCATCAAGAATGCATAGTCGGTTAGGATTTAACGCCCCGTTGTCGGCGAGACTGTGAGACTGAGCACAACATTGGACTGAGTAAAGGACAGTATAGAAAATCGGTTGTGTCTTTTTTCAAAGGACCTGTCTAGGTATATGCGTTAAGTGGTTTACGGAAACCATAGAAATCTCAAAGCGCGTGGTCGAACGAGGGCCTGAACCACCACCCTATCGACTGCGACTGGGAGTCCAATGTCTTCGTCACTGTGCCACTTCCCATGGTAAACGCGACAGGAGATCTGACACATCAATCGTACGCTCCGTGATACATAATTATGACCAACAGTTTCCTCGAGTGCAATGATTATCATTTATTGTGAATAAGGACATCAGCTGAATTTCTGTACAGCATTTGTGACCACGTTCCTGGCGAGGGGGTCGATACATGGTGAGCGGCTGGGACAGTAATCCGACCAGAAGAATGCTAGGCAGCACCAGCTGTCCCTTACATTTTTAGTGCTGCAGAGTTGGCAGCCCTGCAGGCTGGCAAAGCGATTACCGGCCGAATTTGGTCGCATTCCGTACGTCTGGCCGCAGGGTGGGCAACGTTTGATCTGTGATGCGCCGCAAAGGGCGCGTAAATCTGTCGCTCACATGCGTGCACACGAATTCGCATACAAGTTGCGGGAAAAGGGGGAGGTGATGGGGGGGGGGGGGGGAGTGAGGGAGGCAAAGAGGGAAAAAAAAGGAAATCCCCGTGCTGTGAGGTACACTCTACTGCGACGGTCGCATTTCAGTCAAGCAGCGTGCGTTGTTTGTATGAAGTACTGTTATGACCTATGCTGTGAGGTAGGGAGAAATGTGGATGCATTAGGATCGCAGATGAGAGGAAGCCTTTATTGACAAACAGGATATAGTGCTGCTGTCAGTCAGAAATAACTTTTCGCTGTAGACTGGCAATACAGGCACTAGTTATTACAGACAATTTAATGCCACATTCAGTTCCTCGCAGATACATTCATTGCAGCCACCAACGAGGCACCCATCAGGGTGAAAAATTTCCAGATGTACCTTGCTTTCTTCCTACAGACGGCAGCCATGACATCATAGGACGTACGACTTTTTTTCTGGTACTAATACTGCGGTTAATCGTGGAGGCTATGTTACAGCCTCCGTTTCACGAAGTAAATAAATATCTTGTGGTCCTCGGACAGCGTATACTCTATCTTGCCGAAATCTCTTCATTGTGTGGTGAAACTTGTAAGCTTCCACTCTCTTCCTTCCTATTTTAATGAATATTAGCAATCGATCCCCCCTTCCCCCGCTCAACACCATGAACCATGGACCTTGCCGTTGGCAGGGGAGGCTTGCATGCCTTAGCAATACAAAGAGACGTACCGTAGTTGCAACCACACCGAAGGGGTATGTATTGAGAGGCCAGACAAACGTGTGGTTCCTGAAGAGGGGCAGCAGCCTTTTTAGTAGTTGCAGGGGCAACAGTGTGGATGATTGACTGATCTGGTCTTGTAACACTAACCTAAGCGGCCTTGCTGTGCTGGTACTGCGAACGGCTGAAAGCAAGGGGAAACTACTGCCGTAATTTTTCCCGAGGGCATGCAGCTTTACTTGGTGGTTAAATGATGATGGCGTCCTTTTGGGTAAAATATTCCAGAGGTAAAATAATCCCCCATTCGGATCGCCTGGTGGGGACTACTCAGGAGGACGTCGTTATCAAGAGAAAGAAAACTGGCGTTCTTCTGATCGGAGCGTGGAATGTCAGATCCCTTAGTCAGAAATTAGTGAAGTTCGGTGGTAGGAGGAACAAGACTTCTGGTTAGGTGAATACAGGGTTATAGATGCAAAATCAATAGGGGTAATGCAGGGATAGGCTTGATAATGAATAAAAAAATACGAGCGCGGATGAGCTACTACATTATTGTAGCCCAAGCCTACCACAGTAGTAAGAGTTTATATGCCAACTAGTTCCGAAAATGGTGAAGAAATTGAAGAAATGTATGAGGCGATAAAAGAAAGTATTCAGGTAGTTAAGGGAGACGAAACTTTAATAGTCATGGGGCACTAGAATTCGATAGTAGGAAAAGGAGGAGAAGGAAAAGTAAGACGTGAATATGGACTAGGTGGTAAGAAATGAAAGAGAAAGTCGCCTGGTAGAATTTGGCGCAGAGCACAACTTAAACATAGCTAACACTTGGTTTAAGAATCATGAAAGGGGATTATTTATGTGGAAATCGCCTGGAGTCAGTGGAAGGTTTCAGATAGATTACATAACCATAAGACAGAGATTTAGGAACCAAGTTTTAAACTGTAAGACATTTCCAGGGGCAAATGTGGACTCTGACTACAATCTATTGGTTATGTGTATTAAAACTGAAGAAACTGCAAAAAGGTCGGAATTTGAGGAGATGGGACCAGGATAAACTGACAAAACCAGTGGTTGTACAGAGTTCCAGGGAGAGCATAAGGGAACAATTGACAGGAATCGAGGAAAGAAATATAGTAGAAGAAGATTGGGTAGCCTTGAGAGATGAAATAGTGAAGGCAGCAGAGGATCAAATAGGTAAAAAGACGAGAGCTAGTAGAAATCCTTTGGCAACAGAAGAGATATTAAATTTAATTGATGAAAGGAAAAAATATGAAAATGCAGTAAATGAAGCAGGCGAATATGAATGCAAACGTGTCAAAAATAAGATCGATAGTAAATGCAAAATGGCTGAGCAAGGATGGCTGGAAGACAACTGTAAGAATGTAGAGGCATATATCACTAGGGGTAAGACAGATGCTGCCTACAGGAAAATTGAAGAGACCTTTGGAGAAAATAGAACCACCTGTATCAATATCAAGATCGCATTAGAAAACCAGTGCTAAGCAAAGAAGGGAAAACAGAAATGTGGAAGGGACTATACAAGGGTGATGTTCTTGGGAACAATACTATGGAAATGGCAGAGGATGTAGATGAAGATGAAATGGGAGACACGATACTGCGTGAAAAATTTGACATAGCACAGAAAGACCTAAGTCGAAACAAGATCCTGGGAGTATACAACATTCCATTAGAACTACTGGTAGCCTTGGGAGAGCCAGACATGACAAAACGTACCATCTCGTGAGCAAGATGTATGGGACAAGCGAAATACCCTCAGACTTAAAGAAGAATACAATAATTCCAATTCCAAAGAAAGCAGGTGTCGACAGGTGTGAAAATTACTGAACTCGAACTACGAGTTTAATAAGTGATGGCTGCAAAATACTAACACGAAATCCTAACAAACGAATGCAAAAGTGGTAGAAGCCGATCTCGGGGATGATCAGTTTGGATTCTGTAAAAGTGTTGGAACACGCGAGGCAATACTGACCATACGAATTACCTTAGAAGATAGATTGAGGAAAGGCAAACCTACGTTTCTAGCATTTGTAGACTTAGGGAAAGCTTTTGACAATGTTGACTGGAATACTCTCTTTCAAATTCTGAAGTTGGCGGGGGTTAAATACAGGGAGCGAAAGGCTATTTACAATTTGAACAGAATCCAGATTGCAGTTCTAAAAGACAGGGTTGTAGCCTATCTCCGATGTTGTTCAGTTTGTGTATTGAGCAAGCAGTAAAGGAAACAAAAGAAAAATTCGGAGTAGGTATTAAAATCCATTGAGAAGAAATTAAAAATTTGAGGTTTGCCGAGTCAAAGACACCAAAGGACCAAGAAGAGTAGTTGAACAGAGTGGGCAATGTCTTGAAAGGAGGATATAAGATGAACATCAACAAAAGCAAAACTAGGTAAATGGAATGTAGTCAAATTAAATCAGGTGATGCTGAGGGAATTAGATTAGGAAATGAGACACTTAAAGTAGTAGATGAGTTTTACTATCTGTCGAGCAAAGTAACTGATGAGTGTCGAATTAGAGAGGATATACGAGTACAATGTAGACTGTGCAAAGGCAAGGAAAGCGTTTCTGAAGAAGAGTAATTTGTTGAAACCGAATATAGATTTAAGTGTCAGGAGGTCTTTTTCTGAAAAGTATTTGCATGGAGTGTAACCACGTATGGAAGCGAAACATGCACGATAGATAGTTTAGACAAGAAAAGAATAGAAGCATTCGAAATGTGGTGCTACAGAAGAATGCTGAAGATTAGATGGGTAGAGGACGTAACTGATGAAGTGGTACTGAATAGAATTGGGGAGAAGAGGAATTTATGCCACAACCTGTCTAAAAGAAGGGATCGGTTGGTAGGACATGTTCTGAGGCATCAAGGTATCACCAATTTAGTATTGGAGGGAAGCATGGAGGATGAAAATCATAGACGGATAAGAAGGGGTGAATACAGTAAGCAGATTCAGATGGACGTACATTGCAGTAGTTACTCGGAGATGAATAAGCTTGCACAGGATAGTGTAGCATGGACAGCTGCATCAAACCAGTCTCTGGACTGAAGACCACAACAACAACATAACAGTCGATAAATTTAATTAGTCAGTCGGAAATTATTTAGCTGTGATTTGGGATGCCATTTTTTTCATATTACGAGCCAATTGGTTGCTATCCGCAGCGACATTCAGCACAGCGGTACACAGACGATATTCTAAGCACTGTTTTGTTGCCCTTCATGTCAAGCCATCTTGGGCTTACATTCCAGCAAGACAATACCCTCCCGCACACAGCTAGAGTTTCTCTTGAACATCTTTGTTCTTGCCAAACCCTGCCTTGGCCAGAAAGTTCGTAGCATCTCTCCCCAGTCGAAAACAGTGGGAACATTATGCGCAGATCCCTTCAATGACCTCAGGATTTTGACGATCTAGCGCGCCAGTTGGTCAGAATTTTGCACTGTGTCCTTTAGGAGGACATCCAGAGACTCTATGAGTCGGTGCCAGGCCGAATGACTGCTTGCATAAGGACCAGAAGTAGACCACTATGTTATTGAATTGCTCAATTTATGAAGCTCTTCTTCTTGAGTGAACCTTCCAATTTATTTATTTTTTAGAGTGTATTTGGATCCTTCAGAAATGATTGAAACTACAATTTTTGTGTGTTCACAGGAACAATTTACTGAACAAATTAATATAGATTATACAGGGTGTTACAAAAATGTACGGCCAAACTTTCAGGAAACATTCTCACACACAAAGAAAAAAAAATGTTATGTGGACATTGGTCCAGAAACGCTTACTCTCCTTGTTAGAGCTCATTTTATTACTTCTCTTCAAATCACATTAATCATGGAATGGAAACACACAGCAACAGAACGTACCAGCGTGACTTCAAACACTTTGTTACAGGAAATGTTCAAAATGTCCTCCGTTAGCGAGGATACATGCATCCACCCTCCGTCGCATGGAATCCCTGATGCGCTGATGCAGCCATGGAGAATGGCATATTGTATCACAGCCGTCCACAATACGAGCACAAAGAGTCTCTACATTTGGTACCGGGGTTGGGTAGACAAGAGCTTTCAAATGCCCCCATAAATGAAAGTCAAGAGGGTTGAGGTCAGGAGTGCGTGGAGGCCATAGAATTGGTCCGCCTCTACCAATACATCGGTCACCGAATCTGTTGTTGAGAAGCGTACGAACATTTCGACTGAAATGTGCAGGAGCTCCATCGTGCATGAACCGCATGTTGTGTCGTACTTGTAGAGGCACATGTTCTAGCAGCACAGGTAGAGCATCCCATATGAAATCATGATAACGTGCTCCAGTGAGCGTAGGTGGAAGAACATGGGAGCCAATCAAGAAATCACCAACAATGCCTACCCAAACGTTCACAGAAAATCTGTGTTGATGATGTGATTGCACAATTGCGTGCGGATTCTCGTCAGGCCACACATGTTGATAGTGAAAATTTACTGTCTGATCACGTTGGAATGAAGCCTCATCCGTAAAGAGAACATTTGCACTGAAATGAGGATTGACACATTTTTGGATCAACCATTCGCAGAAGTGTACCCGTGGAGGCCAATCAGCTGCTGATAGTGCCTGCACACGCTGTACATGGTTCGGAAACAACTGGTTCTCCCGTAGCACTCTCCATACAGTGACGTGGTCAACGTTACCTTGTACAGCAGCAACTTCTCTGACGCTGACATTAGGGTTATCGTCAACTGCACGAAGAATTGCCTCATCCATTGCAGGTATCCTCGTCGTTCTAGGTCTTCCCCAGTCGCGAGTCATAGGCTTGAATGTTCCGTGCTCCCTAAGACGCCGATCAATTGCTTCGAACGTCTTCCTGTCGGGACACGTTCGTGCTGGAAATCTGTCTCGATACAAACGTACCGCGCCACGGCTATTGCCCCGTGCTAATCCATACATCAAATGGGCATCTGCCAACTCCGCATTTGTAAACATTGCACTGACTGCAAAACCACGAGCGTGGTGAACACTAACCTGTTGATGCTAGGTGCTGATGTGCTTGATGCTAATACTATAGAGCAATGAGTCGCATGTCAACACAAGCACCGAAGTCAACATTCCCTTTCTTCAATTGGGACATAACATGTTTTCTTTATTTGTGTGTGAGGAATGTTTCCTGAAAGTTTGGCCGTAACACGCTGTATTACAGGAATTCCCCCCCCCCCCCCCCAACGTCTATACAATTCTGCCATCGTTCTCGCGGCTGCCATATTTTCCTAACAAACAATTGTTCTGGATTTTTCCGGCGCTGTTGGTGAACAACAGCCATTAATGGTAAACATGTTACCCATCCTGACCTCTTTCATTGCGTCCAGTAAGTGCCATATTCGGCAAATATGGGGGATTAATTTTCTAAATGTCATGCATGATGGTGTGGTGGGTTCCCCTTGAAACACTTTTCGCCTTATATAGTCCATCAAATGTGATTCGCCTGTGGCCCAGTATCAAGTCATTGACCCGCTGCCTACTGTTTGGTGTGTGTGAAGTTGCTAGACGTCCAGTGCTTTTGTGTTTTTCAGCACAGTCCCTACCGTCTCTAAAGTCTGATAACCAATGAAACACGGATCTGCGACTTGGTGTGATCTTTTCCCGCGTATTTACTAACCTCGTGAGGATGTTTGCCGGCCTCGGTGACCGAGCGGTTCTAGGCGCTTCAGTCCGGAACCCCGCTGCTGCTATCGTCGCAGGTTCGAATCCTGCCTCGGGCATGGATGAGTGTGATATCCTTAGGCTAGTTAGGTTTCAGTAGTTCTAAGTCTAGGGGCTGAAGATAAGATGCGTTGATCACATAACTAATGAGGAGGTATTGAATAGAATTGGGGAGAAGAGGAGCTTGTGGCACAACTTGACTAGAAGAAGGGATCGGTTGGTAGGACATGTTCTGAGACATCGAGGTATCACCAATTTAGTATTGGCGGGCAGCGTGGAGGGTAAAAATCGTAGAGGGAGACCAAGAGATGAATACACTAAACAGATTCAGAAGGATGTAGGCTGCAGAAGGTACTGGGAGATGAAGAATCTTGCACAGGATATAGTAGCATGGAGAGCTGCATCAAACCAGTCTCAGGACTGAAGACCACAATAACTACAAGTCTAGGGGACTGATGACCTCAGATGTTAAGTCCCATAGTGCTTCGAGCCATTTGAGCTATTTTTTTGAGGATGTCTGAAGCAGTCGCTGGTTCCCTCCAGAGAAACCAAACTGTACACCGTTGCCCGTGCTTGTCAGCTCCCATGTTGTCTTATCGGTTTTCACCAGCGTAGTCGCGAACCGCAATAAGTGCTGCTGCTTTGTGCCACCTATGGGAAGCAGCTACACCATCTGGTGGCTGGAGGTAGTACTACAGTCTGTCTTCGCGCATACATCGACATCCATTCAAAATTGCTATATTGTAGTAGCTAGAAGTGGTTACCGAACAATACTGGATGAACTAAATAGGTGGACACGACTGAAAGCACAGCATTTCCGTCATTTACACTCTCGCCTAGCCAAAGACTGCAGACCTGAGTCCACTATTGTAGAGCTTAGTGAAGTACTGATAAGGCTGACATTGCTAAAGTAGTGACAGTTTGTTGCTATTATAGTTCTTAAAGCGAAATGGATTTCAATTTCTCGGACTTTCGAGTTTTCAAATCATACATTTCTCTGAAGTTTCTTGCAAGTTATGGTAGTGTAAAAATTAAGTACCAGTGTGAGACAAATTATCATCATAATAATAAAATATATTACATATTTTACTATTATTAAAGTTGTAGGCCTCTGTGGCGTAATAAAATGTGTGCGAAGGCAAGTAATATTTTGCGACTGTGTGTTTTGGTGGAGAGGGTCAAGAGGAGGAGGGGAAAGGGGGAGGGGGAGAGGGAGGGAGCAGCGGCGGCAGAAAGTAAATGTCACACCAGACCCCTTATCTCCAGTACCAGACTCTGGATCCGCGCCTGTTTCTCATACCCGCAACGCAGTGGATAAAGCGTTTCTGTGATGAAACAGAAAGGGTTCGATTCCAGGCAGTAATCACAACGTGTGGCCTTTGATATTGTTTAAAATGTTTCAGAAAACACTTGGATGATTCATATTGGAACTGATTGGAGGTCAGGTAATGATAAAAATAGAGAGGCAGAGAGGTAGAGGGAGAGAGAGAGAGAGAGACAGACAGACAGACAGACAGAGAGAGAGAGAGAGAGAGAGAGAGAGAGAGAGAGAAGTAAGCAACCGCCACCGTATCAGAATTGAAGTGCTGCTAAACACAGTTGGGTTAGCATTACTAGCTAAGAGTCTTCCAGATGCATACATGCCCATTTTACTGCCACGTCCTGTATTATCATGATTCATCCACTCGGTAATTCGTCATCCCAATATTAACGGCGATAAATTCATTGAATGAATCAATAATCATTACCAAATTTTACAAATAGTGCCCTTTTAATGTATTTTTCATTTATTTATGAGCACGTTTCGACTATTGCCATCAACAATAGTTTGGCACAAACGCAGGTTGGGATAGTACTATCACTGGAATGATGTATCCTGGTTAGGTCAAACATAATCAGTATCTCTCTCACCTGAAGGAGGATGCTATTCCGAAGTCCATTCGAGTAAGGAAACTAGAGGCTGACGTACTGTAACAATCGAGCTGCGAGGAATCCGTTGGGTATCCCAGCCATTAAGAAAATTGTCGATGAAAGGCAAAGTGTCTGATACAACACCCAGTACGGAACATATTTTACCTAATACATTTTGCCGCCACATGAAATCTTTATTCTTCTTGGCACTTTCCTCCGGAAATTTGTCGTAAGGTCTTATGGGACCAAACTGCTGAAGTCATCGGTCCATAAGCTTACGCACTACTGAATCTAACTCAAACTAAAGTACACTAAGGACAACACACAACCCATCCCCGAGGGAGGACTCGAGCCTCCGACGGGGGGATTCGCGCCGACTGTGACAAGACTCCTAAGACCGAGCGGCTACCCCGCGCGGCGTACTTTCCTCTCTTGTTGCGGGTGTCATCAATAAGAAACAAAACTGTTATTTGATCAGGAAATGCATAGCACTAAAAGTCCATATTTATACTTTACTTGTGTGACTGTATCAAGGGCAGAATAAACTAACAATGTCTTTTCATGATATTCTCCATCATTACATAAAGAGAGTTTCGTGTAAGGCTACGAAGCTGTTTAAGCATTTTTTGCAAATAATAGTTCCATAGCTACACATATTTTTTTCTTTCTTTCTTTACTAGAAGTTTCTTAGTCGCAGCGCATTCTAAATCCAACAGTGCCGTTCAGCTTTGCCAAGCTGCCATGCTACAAACAGGCATCATCACTGCCCGAAATGGGTTCAGGATCTGTTACTTACAGCTCAAAATCTCCTAACGATGATTGGAGGCTACTTCCGGCACGGACTGTACAGTGCGTTGAGAAGTGATTTGGTAGAAATGACGGCACAGAATCAGACTGATCACTTCACTGGTAGCCGACTCTGGTTTCTTTTTTTTTTTTTTTTTTTAATTCTTTGGAAACGCTCAGTTTCTGGTTAATGGACGGATCAAGTGTCACGGACCGACTCAGATCTGACAGCTCTTATTTTTCACAGTTAAGTCTGCCTCACAGCCCTCACGCTCCCCCTCCCTGTATACTTTCCAAGACTCTCACTCTCAGTGAGGAAGTTTTAAACTAAGCAGAAAGCTCATTCCAATGCGCACTCGGATGGAGAGTCCAAGCTGAATCAAGCGGCGTCGTGACCCCGTCGCTCCATTCCACAGGTCTGTTAACGGCTTTTTTGCGTGAAACTAGAGAGTATCCGAGGGTGAAGTCTAGGTTGTCTTCTAACAATCACGCATAGATAAATCTCTCATCACGACGCTGAAGGACTTTTTAAGTAACGGATCACAACACTGAAAGGTCTCTGTTGGATTCCTTTGATGTTAATTTCTTAAATCTGTTGTCATTTACGGCATACATTCCACTTCTAAATTTACTGTGGTGTTTCTGACTATCTGGGAGGAGACTGAGCAGTGAAACGTGTTACTTTTACACATAAACAAGAACGATCTGTGACACTACTACACTTTAAAATACAGTTTATATGTAATTCATGTCACACAGTCTCATACGGAACCTACATCCGCTTTCTTTTATATACTGTATATGATAAGATACTGCCATTCCCCTTCCCTTCTGTGTGAAAAAATGAATGAGCAAATGTATTTCTAGTTGCATGCTGGATGGTAGCAGACAAGCCTGTCTGCTAGAGAATAGTAGGACCAACGTCGGAACAGGTAGCTACGCTTTCTAGAAGCAAAGAGGTTTCTATTCTTAGTATGGTCCTGTCCGTCCCTTGTCATGTTGGTATAGGAAGCTGCCTCTCTGGTCACTTCTGATTGTATCTGGGAGGCACCCTCAGTAGGGGCCCACGCCAGTCGGCCCGCGGCGAGCGTCTGAAGTGGTAAGATCTCCGGCTAAGCGCGTGTCTGCCAAGTCCGTAGGACAATGGATTTCTTAATTTCAGCCTAACGGAATATTAAATCACCTTAATTTCAGGTTTAGATCTAAAATATCTAATGTTATCTTACATTGCAACGCAGTGTATTTCGAGTGTGAAGTTCAGAATATCTTCCAGTAGTTGCTTTGTCACTATTTTGTGAGTAAAGTGGAACCACGTGTTGATCAGTAACTCTAACTAAGATCATCAATCTTAAATGCGAATGTGGGTGAGATTATAACGTCTCGTCTTGACAATATTTTTCAATACAACAACTTTTCGTTAGGTTCAACCCACGTGGGCTGTACTTTGTGAGACCAGTACCACGTGCTTATACAGTTGTTTGACCCATCAGGTTAATAGTAAGACGATAGTAACCAGTTCGAGGTTTTTCTTTTGTAAATTGCTTTTCGATCTAATTTATTTTAATTATCAAAATTATTGTGGAGTTACACTCTTTGTGTAAACCAAGTTGACCAAGTGAAGCATGTGGTGTAAGCACCAAAGTAGCCCTCAGCTATTCTTTTTGGGAAGATTTCACAGAGAGTTAGTATGAATTTAGTGTACGAGTGTGTGGTAATTACATGACGGACAGGATTGCGCTACGAAAGTAACTTCTTTGGGTGAAAATTGAATCGGTTGGTTTTGGTTAATTTCCTCTTGCATATGTTTCAACGTTCTTCGTGTGTCCTTTTATGAATGCAGTTTTGTATGTAGTCTCCCAATCTTGGCTCCCTATTTGATGTGTTCCGTAAGATTACAAACTCACATTTACACAATCCTAAATAAGGCACCAGTTTAGTTATGAATCAAGTTTAATATGCTGAAATTTTAACCGCACAATGATTAATGTTAAAATAAATGTCCAAATATAAACTGATTTCTTTCTTTTTATTTAAATTGTCTTTATATATATCACCGATTATCGTAAGTGAGTACTAAAAGATTATTATTAATGTTAGTCTGGTTGGGAATTTGGTAAGCTAGACTGGATACCTGGTGAAACAGTTGCTCAGTAATACAAGGTAAATTTCCCCAGATAGCTCACAACTTTTAACCCGCTTTTATTGACTTGAATATCAGCACCGCTTTCAGAATAAATTAATGCAACAACATTAAACTTAACAACATTACACACGTCGTCCTGAACGGCGAGTGTTAATCGAAGACTTGTATAGTGAGGATTAGCCCTGGGAACTGTGATGGGACCGCTCTTACCCTCTATATACGTAAACAGCCTGAAGGATAGGACGAGCCGCCATCTAGGACTGTTTGCTGATGACACTGTGTCGTCGTTGAGTGGCTGTAGAAGGATGCAGGGTGACTTAGGTAGAATTACTATTCATTGTGGTGAAAGGAAGATTGCTCTAAAAGTGGAAAAATGTAAGTTAACCTGGCGAATAGCGAAAACTATCACATGATGTTCGAGTACGGTATTAGTGATCTGCTGCCTGACGCAATCACGTCGATTAAAATAACTAGGAGTAACGTTGCGAAGTAAATGAACGAGCCCATCCATACCGCATCCAGACGACGGCGTTGGCACGTCTGTGGTCGGAACTGTGGTCCTTTCCTTTGCTTAACACAGACGGAATGATGTTCAGTAATCTCCGTGTCACTCTCGTCTAGGGGACGCAGAGAAAATCAGGAGGCAAAACAAATTTGTTTTAATTTATAACTTAAGAAATGTAGCACAGAAAATGTACTAAAGTAAGGAAGCACGACCAAGGTAACCTCACGCCATCAGGGATATAAAGCTGAAAGGGTACAGTAGCGCCCGACATTGAAAATAGGTACAACATTGTTCGTTATTCGTGTTAGAATAACATATTTTTTGTAGTAATAACTCAATTTCACTTAATACACCGACGCCGGATACCAGTGTAGGAAAGAAGGACAGTTTCTTTATTTAATTGATCACATATACACTCCCACATTATAAATCCCTATATCCACTTTGGTGAGATCTGCGAAATGAATGAATGTATGGTCGTCTGCTAACCGCAGATAGTGATTGGGCAATATATGATCGTTTTTGAAACGGTGCTTTGGTCACCTTTGGTGGAACCAAAGAGATGAAATTTACCTGAGCTTTGAGCGCCTGAAATGTGGCTGACCAATACGGTAACATGATGCGCCCCCACCTCGACGGAAGTGCGAGCTGACCTGCAGAACGGCCATGTTTTCAGCACTCTGGCGCTGGATCTTGTGTTGGTAAGACCTGTCTTAGGTGTGCTCCGTAAAGACAAAAGAGTGGAGAGAATGGTATGCATGTGAAATACTTAAGAGTAGTTTGGAATAATTATTTCTCTATTTTAGGAACTTTTGTGGGGAGAATTAAATGTCAGGCAGGTAATATTAAGGGGATCGTAGTAATCTTCGGAAGTGACCAACGGTGACAACGAAACCACGTGTATCAATAAGTTGAAACACTTCCGAGTGCTAAAGTTAAGCTGAATTACTGGCGTGTGTACTATAAGTTGGAAATTTTTAAGAAATGGAGTGTGCAGGACTTGAAATTAGAGGCGAGCACTTCCATGTAGTGAGTACTGTGTGAGTCTCAATCTGTGTATTAGACAAAGGATAAAGAGAAGTACTCGTCCAAGGTATCAGTTGAGGACTCGCGTGTGTGACCAATATGATCTTAATATTACTTTGCGTGTTATGTTTCCGTGTGACGCTAGATTCAAACTCTAATGCTCTGAGAGAGAAGCAAGGTGAGGCAGCCGTCTATCCAGCAACGCCACTTGGGTTGCATTGCACAGGAAGACGTGCATATATCCTCCAGAGTTCGTTGTAGGAAAGAAAAGTTACGAAGTGGGGCAGTGTCATGCGGAACTGGGATGAATACTGATTAAAGTGGGAAAGTTGAAAGCGATGTGATTCTAACGTTGTGACTATTCTTCGTGTTGTATTGTATGTTGGCAGTGTGATGTATTTCATGTAATATAAGTATGTGTGGCATGCATGGGAGAGTAGCAAGATAGGTTCAGAGGCAATGAGTTATGCATGTTCCTTTTTGTACCGCTCGGTCTGGAGGACGTTTTCGTGATGATGGGTGTGAGAGTCGAAGTGTGAGATATATAGCACAGATAGATATATAGCAAAAGATCCACCATCCTACCCAGAAAGTGCACTGTAGCGTTAAATAATTACGAAACCATAAGATAGAGAATCACCAATGTAAAGCCATGCCCACTGGGCGCAGTTTCTCATGTGTAATTGTTGTATAAAATGTAATGTTGTGTTTAATCTTTGATTCATAATATAATTTAACGGAATAAAAAAGGTAGTGAAAAGAAAAAGATTGGTCGCTTTTTCCTTCGAGTAGTATGTTGTCATTATATTCAGAATTCATATGCAGTGTGATGGCCTCGTGTTGATCAAAGCCGTTGGGTAAGAAAGAAAATGTGGTATTGCCAGTGTGTAGTGAACAGAGTAGTGTAAATTACTAATAGTCAGATGTGCATTATTCGTTTCTGTTGCGTAATATTCATACAGGAGAATAACTTTTAACTTAATTGTGAGTACTAGAGCTCATGTTACTCGATAAATAAGAATGAATCCACTCGCTTGGCAGACCACTCATCTTGCAGGCCTGACTGCTTGATGCCACAGTATGAGCAAGGCATGTGGGTGCCTATCACAGCAATGAAATACAGCGATAGAAGAGATGATGGCGTCCTCGAAGTGGACTCTTCAGTGGTCTGACTGCTGCAGTTCGTGAAGGAGACACGCCATTTTTCTCGACACACAAGGCGTGGGAGGGCAACTGAACTGCCACCTATGGCGACGACAATCTCCGAGCTTACGAAGGTGGTCGCAGATGTACCCCGAGGGAGTCTTCGAGGTGGCCCTAGTGGGCAGGTGTTAAAAAGGGCCTCCCCGCTACCAGAGTGGATTGCAAAGGGAAAAAAGCGAACAGGGTCGAATGGCACGACGGAAAAGAGGCTGGGGAGGTGTGGGTGAGGTAGAAGGGGCGAGTTGACGGGGGCGTGGGGGGTGGATAGGGGACGGTGAGAAGTGGAAGGGGTACGAAAGGCGCAGCAGACAGCCAGGCAGGCAGGAGTGCCGTGTTTGTCGACGGAAATATCGAGTCGCCATCTCCGGCGGCGGATGTGCGAGGTTTTCCGGAGGCCGGCCAATCAGCTCGCAGCATCCACGGTCCGGGGAATCCCAGAGAAGCTCGGGGGAGCGCGTTCGGCAAACATGGACCCCATCAAAAACAAATCTCAGCGCGACCGGTGGAGGAGAGAGGGCGAGTGGGACGAGTGGATAGAGAGACAGACAGAGAGAGAGAGAGAGAGAGAGAGAGAGAGAAAGGGGAGGAGAGTGGGCATCGACCGCTGCAGTCGGCAGGGCTCAGGACGCGGAGAGCGCAGAGTTCGTGGCGTGCAGCTGGCCCGACCCACGAAACCCCTCCTGATACAAACCAATTACTTCGGTAAACAAAACTCTTGTTGTGTGTGTGTGTTTTTTCCGTTTTATTTGTATTTTTCCAGTTCTCGACGCCCGGCTCGTACCTCGGCCAATCGAGGCAGCTGTGGAAAAAAATTTATATTGTGACTCAATTGTGACTCACTCGAACGCCACTACCGTCGAGTTCCCCTTCACGTCATTTTCTTTCGCCCCTCCCCCTTTTAAAAATAAAGAAATAAATAAAATACTTCCTTGTTTCTAGAACGACAGTATTTTTCGCTTCGGGCGCGTCGGAGGTATCCCCACTAAGCCGTCGATTTCTGATACCACCGCCGTTGGTCCTACTTCCCTGCTCGGAAACCAATTACTTACGCAAACAAAGTCTGCACCGTGGGCGTCGGTGTTACGCGAGGAGAGCTTTGTATTAAATTCACTTCGAATACTGAGAGCTAAAAAAAAAATTAATAACGGAGTGTTAAATGTGGAACTATAAAGAGCTGCACTCAGATTGTGCCCTAAAATACTTCTATTTCTTCAGAGCTGGATTAATCGAGAGTCTAACGTAGCAAAGGCAATAACAGCTGCTAATATGAGAGTAGCAATTACAGGTTCACTTCAACGAACACACAAGCGGAAGGAATAGGTCAATACAGGTGCGTTCGAGAAAGTCAATTTTTTATAGTGTTTCTAATTTACCCATGTAAATATTTTCGTAACAACCACAAAAATTGTGGAAATGACACGAACTTACTCTTTAGTAGAGTACACGCAGCGAAGAACATACGCGATAAATCTGCATCAAACAGAACCCAGCATATGCATAAAGTATGAAGAAGAGCAGATAGAAGAGGTTGACACTCTTAAATTCCTGAGATTAAAACTTGATAATAAATTCAGTTGAGAGGAGCACACCACAGAACTGCAGAAACGCCTTAACAAATCTGTATTTGCTATTCGAGTGTTAGTAGACATAGGTGACATAAAAAGGCAGAAGCTTGCGTACTTTGCCTACTTTGATTCCTTAATGTCATATGGTATAATATTTTGGGGTAACTCTTCAAGTAAAAAAAAAAGTTTCCAGAGTCCAAAAGCTTGTAATACGTATTATTTGTGGAGTAAATTCACGGACGTCCTGTAGAAACCTCTTCAAAGAACTGGGTATACTAACTACTGTCTCTCAGCATATTTACTCCTTAATGAAATTTGTCCTAAATAATATATCTCTTTTTCCAACGAACAGCTCGGTTCATTCATACAACACCAGAAACAAAAATAATTTGCACAAGGACTTAAAAGCACTTACTTTAGTTCAAAAAGGGGTCCACTACCCAGGAACACTCATCTTCCATAAAAAATTTAGTTACAAATAAAGATCAGTTTAACCTAAGCCTGAAAGAATTACTAGTGGTCAACTCCTTCTACTCCACTGACGAATCTTTTGATAGAAAGACATAATTGTTATTTCATTTTTAAAAAATTGACATGTTCCACATCCACGAGGATCTCCTCAGCACGGATCTATGGAACGAAAAACTAATCTAATCTAATCTAATCTAATCTGCGTATAATGCGACTTTTGCAGGAAACCTGTTAGCAGTCGTGGCATCCGATTTCGTATCATGGACCGATTCAAATATTATCCATTTCATCACGTTACCTTCCATTCGCCGGCCGCGGTGATCTCGCGGTTAAGGCGCTCACTCCGGAACCGCGTGACTGCTACGGTCGCAGGTTCGAATCCTGCCTCGGGCATGGATGTATGTGATGTCCTTAGGTTAGTTAGGTTTAAGTAGTTCTAAGTTCTAGGGGACTGATGACCACAGATGTTAAGTCCCATAGTGCTCAGAGCCATTTGAACCATTTTTGAACCTTCCATTCAGAAAGCTGTTGCACTCAGCGACTGTTATATTCGCTTGTAAATTATAGATTGCAGCGATCAGTCGTCGTTTTTAAATTTTATTGTGCAGATCTAATTTTCCGTTAGAAGCTAGCCATTCTCAATGCACTATTATTTTGCCTCAATGTATGTAGTGCCCGTTGGTCGGGCTTCATCCTCAGTTCATTGCATAAAAAAAGGACGACTGATAGCTGCAATCTAAATGTACAAATATTACGCATTTCTCTGCTATCACTTCATGCCTTTACATCTCTTCAGACTACCATCTCCAAGAGAGTGGAGATAGCAAACTGCCCGGATAACAACCAAGCTCAAGGATGTTACTGAGAGGAAGTATTTTTTTTTTTACTGTGGATTACGCTGCTGTGATGAACTCGTATTGTTACAGTATACAGTGTAATAGATTGGCCTCAACGCAGTCTGTATCACTTTATCAAAATCAGCACTTCCAGGTCTGTAAATAAACTCGACTGAGGACCATCCTAAGGTCTGAGAGGGTAGTTGGCACCGAGATTAAAGATGGCTATCAAAGAGTCATAGTTATATTTGGCAGTGGTGATTTAGAGAGAGAACCAGTACATCATGCTGACTACTGCTTAACAATGACAGTAACGGAAAGTCCAAACTGGCCAGAATAATGAATTTTGACTCTTAAAAGTGTTTCTTTTTTACTTTTGGAGGACTGAGTAGCCGGGAAGTAGCCAAATAATGCAACAGGTTGCCTCTAGATCACGCCCTAATCGTACATAGACACCTCTGTAAAACAATGAAAAAACGTTTTAGGGAATAGCAGACAACGAGATTATCGACGACTTTCAAAAAGACATAGTTTTATGCCCGGGAAGGGTCATTTAGAGAGAACCTATATAGCGCATCTTAAAGTGTTTTATAAGACTAGAACCAAAAGTATGTTCACGTAACATAGGCTTAAAAAGTAAGAATACAACATATTAGGAACGGAACACATGTGAAATTGGAGGAGGACGAGAAAAGGAGCACCCGAGCATCCGAATATTTGCCTTAAGCGATTTACCACGAGAAACCCAAAATTTGGTCGCCTGGACGGGGATCTGAAGCTGGTTCTCCATCATATGGGACCACTGTTATTACCACTGTGACATCCTTCTGGGCGGTGACTACGGAGGCACGAATCTATATTGTCTAATAATAGGGACAAGCAATCTCAGCAAACATTTTAAGCCGTCGTTTACCGCTTGTATTTTAAGATTTTTATTCAGCCTCCCTTGCTACCGGCCAGTTACGACTTCAGTATAATTAAAAAGCAACAGTATAAAGAATTAGAATATGAAACTTAGGTGGAACGTGTGAACAACATCGTTGTAAAATGTACAATGTCACATATATAAACTTTAATATGACGACTCTGTACATGTGGAAATAGAGTGTTGTTATGGATACTGTACAATAATTTTGTTTTCTCGTTGCCACTACGTGCTGTCTTCTAAGGCGTTGTATTGCTGCTAAACATGACAGTAAAGTTGAAACATGGCAAGTAGCAAGTTAATTTAAATGAAAGTTAGCAAAAATGGCTCTGAGCACTATGGGACTCAACATCTGAGGTCATCAGTCCCCTAGAACTTAGAACTACTTAAACCTAACTAACCTAAGGACATCAGACACATCCATGCCCGAGGCAGGATTTGAGCCAGCGACCGTAGCGGTAGCGCGGTTCCAGACTGAAGCGCCTAGAACCGCTCGGCCACAGCAGACGGCTGAAAGTTAGCAAATGACTGACAAATTTTAAGAGTAATGTAGGTTTTTTGGAGGCCTACAATAACCATGAAAGGCCAAACAACGAAATAAGTTGCACCTAGGTCACACATGAAACGCACACAGTCGCATCTGTAAACTGACAAAGTTGAATAAACCAATTCAGGCTAACCATGTAACGGACTGTAAAAAGGAGACAGCTTCCAAAACTCATGTACGACCTATGAGGTGGCAGCTCAGCTGTTAAGCATACTCCTAAGATGCTGTAAGTTCGACCCCAGGTGACCTACAGGGAAAACAAGTTCCCTGTAACATAACGAAAATCTAAGAAAAACAATTTTTCAGAACAGAAACGTCTTATTGAACGAAAACTACTAGGAGTGGTCCAACGAAGCAAGAAAGTTCTGGTACCACACAACGTATGGGTACATTAACCAAGGGGCTCATTTAAACTACAAAAAAAGCTAGCAGTCACCACAACGATTTGGTTTATTACCACAAAACATGAAACAAACGAATTAGCTATTTAATTAAGTATGTGAACATTCAATAAGTGGACAAAAGAATTTTAATTACGAAATATTGGCTTGGTGCATGGGGGTGGACACAGGAAAGCATACCATAAAACCATACCCCGGATACTGCTAATGACTGTAAAAGAGATTCAGTATTGTATCGAAAGAACCAAGAAAAGTAAGTACGAACAAGAGTAAAATAAGCAAAGTTCATGTCGGAACCAACTAGCTGGTTGGCTGCGAAAGTTAAGACCGTGCAGTTAAACCATGATGTGTAACATCAAAAAAAGTTTTGTATCACGCCAGTTAGAATAACTCCTGAAGATAGGCGCTGACTATCGATATTGTATCACAGACACAGTCCCTTTACTGTCCAGAGACGTCATAAAAACGGCCAAAGATATAAACAACTCCATCGACGGAGGGGTCCGACACCCGATCTCCACTCATTCCACCAGGAACGAGGTACACAGCTCGTGTTGTCCGTAGTTCAACCATGCCTAGATGGTCAATACCGCGGATCGATCGTGTCTGCATTGTCACTTTGTGCCAGGAAGGGCTCTGGACAAGGAAAGTGTCCAGGCGTCTCGGAATGAACCAAATTGATGGTGTTCGGACATGGAGGAGATACAGAGAGACAGAAACTGTCGATGACATACCTAGGCCCTAGGCCCAAGGGCTACTACTGCAGTGGATGACCGCTACCTACGGATTATGGCTCGGAGGAATCCTGACAGCAACGCCACTATGTTGAATAATGCTTTACCTGCAGTCACAGGACGTCGTGTTAGGACTCAAACTGTGCGCAATAGGCTGCATGGTGCGCAACTTCACTCTCGACGTCCATGGCGAGGTCCACCGTTGCAACCACGACACCATGCAACACGGTACAGATGGGCCCAACAACATGCCGAATGAACCGCTCTGGATTGGCACCACGTTCTCTTCACCGATGAGTGTCGCGTAAGCCTTCAACCAGACAATCGTCGTAAACGTGTCTGGAGGCAATCCAGACACGCGGAACTCCTTAGACACACTGTCCAGGGAGTGCAGCAAGGTGGAGGTTCCCTGCTGTTTTGAGGTGACATTACGTGGGGCGACGTTCGCTGCTGGTGGTAGTGGAAGGCTCCGTAACGGCTGTATAATACGTGAATGCCATCCTCCGACCGATAGTGCAACCATATTGGCAACATAATGGCGAGGATTTCGTCTTCATGGACGACAATTCTCGCCCCCATCGTGCACATCTTGTGAATGACTTCCTTCAGTAACGACATCGCTCTAATAGAGTGGCCAGCACGTTCTCCATAAATGAACCCTATCGAACATGCCTGGGGTAGGCTGTTTGTAGATGACGTGACCCACCAACCACTCTTAGGCATTTACGCCGAATCGCTGTTGAGGAGTGGGACAATCTGGACCAACAGTGCCTTGATGAACTTGTGGATAGTATGCCACGATTAACACAGGCATTCATCAATGCAAGAGGACGTGCTACTGGGTATTAGAGGTACCGGTGTGTACAGCAATCTGGACCACAACCTCTGAAAGGCTGGTTGTATGGTGGTACAACAGACAAAGTGTGGTTTTCATGAGCAATGAAAAGGGCGGAAATGATGTTTGATGTTGATCTCTATTCGAATTCTCTGTACAGGTTTCGGAACTCTCGCGACCGAGGTGATGCAGAACTTTTTTGGATGTGTGAATGTTAACTAGCTTCGCATCTTGCCACTCTGAAATAGTGTCGGTATGAGTGCGCCAGACGGCGGTAGTAACGGTTGGATCTTGTGAGTTCAGTTTTTCTGTACTATACCCTAAGATGGAGAAGTCCCGCTCTGCGACAGCTCAGCTGCAGGTATCTACTCTTTGCCATACTGACAAGTGTCCGCCTCTCGGTGCCTATGCAGCAAATGCCCTTTCACTTTACCCTCCAAAACTGGGCTGGTTCTGCCAGATACGAACCTCGCCTGCCGATTGCAGCAGATCTTGTGAGTCTGACCAATAGCAAGTTTATAAATAAGTTTAACAAACTCCAACACTCTCATATTTTGTAAGAGTTAAACAATGATATTCTGGTGCAGTTAGGAACGCAGAAAATTTCTCCCACTGCATGACAGGTTTCCAACTCCAACCAGGAAAACGCGCTTTCTGCAGATATAATTATGGTGAGACAGTAGAGTCCCATTTACTTGAATTTAAACGAACATTGTTTGATCGTGTGACTACAGGAAAAAAAGGGCAGCCACTTATTCTCCTATTTCGACCGCTGCGCCTAGCTTTTAAATTTTTAGATTTTCAAAAAGGATTTTTCCTAGCGTCTCGCACAAAGCAGTTTTACGGTAGATAGGCCATTCCCAAGGCGTCTCTAGTGTGGAGACAGGGCAACGCGAATTCTCTGCACTCTACTTGCCCAGGAGTTCAAGACTCTCCTGTTCTTTTAAGTTAACTTCCATGTCTAAAGCCAGCTAGAAGGATCTACGAAGGTTGCAGAAAATAACAGGCCCCTCTCATCTTACTGAAACTAAGAGAGATATAATAAGTTGTGCGATCATTGCCAGTAGTGGATATTGTCTGCAGTTCTCATGCAGCACGAATGAATCGACTATACTGATTATTCGGATATACGTATTACATTGTAAAGTATTTTGCGTGACAGTTTGGACATAAACTGCCACGTAACGAACACATCTTATAATATTGTTTAAATTCTGGAATCACTACCAGTATAGATTACAGGGGGTACTGAAAGTATACAAAGAAAGGTAGCATGAGTGATTTGTTAAAAATCCACAGTAGAGTACATGGAAATGCGAAATAACTTGATCTGACTTTCACTTGAAGATTGTCAGGTATCACCTGATAGCTTATTACAAACTTTCGCAGGGTAGCCGCGCGGTCTAGGGCGCCTTGTCGCGGTCCACGCGGCTCCCCCGTCGGAGGTTCGAGTCCTCACTCGGGCATGGATGTGTGTGTGTGTGTGTGTGTGTGTGTGTGTGTGTGTGTGTGTGTGTGTGTGTGTGTGTCGTCCTTAGTGTAAGTTAGATTAAGTAGTGTGTAGGCTTAGGGGCCGATGACCTAAGCAGTTTGGTCCCATAAGATCCTACCTCAAATTTACAAAAAATTTTCAACATTTCGAAAGCTACTGTTTAGTGAGCAATTTACGAACCTAAGCCATCTCTGAATGCAGTTGCCCAATTTATTGGTGTATCAACGCTGATTGTCCATTGTGTCTACCAGGAATGATGTGCCACTCGCATACACGGAAGACGATGTAAGGACAGTGGCAATCAAAGGATCCCAGGCGACAGAGACCAGAGATAAGTGTAACGTTAATCGGTTTGAAACATGCCAGGTATTGGTGCTTATAGTAAATGGACTTCCATTTCAACCAGCTTACACGCAAGCAAAGTGAAGGCAGCTGCTTGCAATAGACATTTGCAGTCTGTTACCTCGTTAAAGGCCACAGTGATGCATTAAGCTGCACGTCTACAACGGGCCAAACGACACATAGACTGGGCGGTAGCTGCCTAGGGACGTATAGTGTTGGGGGACTGATGACCTTAGCTGTTTAGTCCCCCTTAAACATCCCAACAAACACCACCACGTATAGCGTGGTCAGACGAGTAGCAATTTTATTGCTTTGGAAATAACAGAAGAAGTCCAATGCACAGATGGCCCAATGCAGCGTTTAAACTACAATGTGTGGAGGGGTAGCTCAGAATGCAGTGGTCCTGTCATATTTTGAGGGTGTTTTTCGCCTCAAGATGTGAGCCCATTTATTCGTTTTTCCGTGAACGGGTACAAGGATAAATGTGAAATGTGGTCACAGTTGTGAATACAAACAACCATCGGCTATATAAGGGAACAGCGAGAGTGAAAACCTGTACCGGTTTCGAGATCGAACCCAAATTCCCCGCTTTACACGAGCGGTTGGTTCAAATGGCTCTGAGCACTATGGGACTCAACTGCTGTGGTCATTAGTCCCCTAGAACTTAGAACTACTTAAACCTACCTAACCGAAGGACATCACACACATCCATGCCCGAGGCAGGATTCGAATCTGCGACCGTAGTAGTCGCACGAGCGATTGCCGTAACAGCTTTGGCTGTCCACGCATGACTCACGGCCAGTCCCAGACTTTCATTTGTCGTTGTTCCTGCGTCACAATATGTATTTGTATACACATTATGTAATTCCTGTGAGGGGAGGACATTTTAACTGAAACAATCAAATGAATTCACAGTTGCTTATAAGGACTACCATCAGCTTTAGAATGAAGTGACAACAATAAAAATTTGTGCATGCATGTCCAAACACAGGCACTGCAATGTCGTATTTTACTTGAAAGTCGCTGCCTGATATCGGCGGAAAAATATGATATTGTAGTGCCTCTGTTGTTAAAGAACAACGACACAGTGTTCCTCCGAGCATGCATGCATGTCCGAAGGAACAGCCGCTTTGAAATATACAAAAAGGATTCGTAGCTGTTAATACATACAACCATCGGCTGCCCAGGGGAATGCCAACAATGAACATTTGCGCCGAGACTGGAACCAAGATTTCCCCAATATGCAAGCAGTCACATTAACCGCTTTGACCACCGGAGCACAAACCACAACCAGAATCAAACTTCCATATGTTCAAAAATGGTTCAAATGGCTTTGAGCATTATGAGACTTAACTGCTGTGGTCATCAGTCCCCTAGAACTTAGAACTACTTAAACCTAACTATCCTAAGGACATCACACACATACATGCCCGAGGCAGGATTCGAACCAGCGACCGTATCGGTCGCGCGGTTCCTGACCGTAGCGCCTAGAACCGCTCGGCCACCTCGGCCGGCGAATGGAAGGTAACCTGCATTTCCGGACGATGACATATGGAAGTATGGGTTTTGTCGTTATTCATTCTCGGACAGCCATTGTAGTTATTAATGATCGCTCGCGTAAAGCGAAAAATCCTGGTTCGAGTACCGGTCAGGCACAAATTTTCATTGTCATCTATACAATATACAGCCAAACGTGATTCATATTCGCAACTGCGATACATTTCCTGTAGTTCTTGATGGTTGTAGTTGCCGCTGCGACCGTTCCTTCGGACACGCGTGCGTATTCGAAGGAACATTGCATTGTTGTTTTAACAACACAGGCGCTGCAACAATATCGTATTTATCCACTGAAACCTGACAGCCACTTCCAATGTAAACATCCTTCCCTGTACGGAAATTACCGGATGTGTGTACGAGTACAGGTTGTGACACAGAACGACGACATATGAAGTTTTGGTCTGGCTGTGAAATGTGCACGGATAGTCAAAGTGGTTAAGGCGACCGCTAGCATAAAGCGGGAAATCTGGGTTCAACTCCTGGTCTAGCACCCACTTTCGTCGTCATTCCCTTATATACTGCTGGCGACTCTTTGTCTTCGCAACTGCGAATAAATTACTTATATTTCATAACAGCCGTAGTCGCCACAGCACCTGTATCGTTCCTCTTAACAACACAGCTACTGTAACATTTTCAGTATTCAATCGTTACCTTTGTTCTCCATATTCGTGATGATGCAACCGTGCTCAAGAATGACGACAGAGGTGTTAACAAGGCCGCACGTGTGCATTACTGGTTTTAGGAGCACTCAAGCACGCTATCACGTCTCGACTGACCACTAAAGCACCTGATCTTGATCCAGCGTAAAATGTCTGGGAATATTTGCAGCAGCGAGTGAAACGTAGCAATCAACATCATCGAAATCTGGTGGTTTGGGATCTAATAGTCATTGGGCAGATTCGGCTTCTGATCTACTCTTTTGCAAAAGGATTAAAATTATATTTTAAAACGTTTAGCAAACCTCACTGATGAACAGTAGTGCTAACTGTGTAAATAATTCTCAGTGCCTTGAGGTGGTAAAAGAGCAGCGAATTAAAGTTGTCTGGAACAATAATTCACAAAACTTTGAAACGCGTCATGCTGTCAGCCAGCCTCATGTTTTGTTCTCCTTTTTACTCATCGCACTCAATCCATCGACAAGATAGGTCTAATTAATCAAATTATTCCGAGAGCGGTATTATCAGTGAGAGCGGATGATAGCTGTAGAGGATTTCCTTTAACTTCTCCTGATTGTATAGTTCGTGCTGAATTCATTCTGGTAATTAGCGGACAGTGGAAACATGACCCTTACAGTTTCCGCTCGCCTTGACCTGCCCTCAGCAGTCGAGACTGCAGACTGGACGCGTGCCGGGATTAATCAACGCCACCTAGACGGAAGGCCTGTGCGCTTAGAGGCCCGCCAACCAAGAGTAGTCACAAAAGTCTTTTCGATCCAAGAACACTTTCTACTGGTAGGTGCTTCTAGAAACGCTTTTTTCTGGCTAAATATTATATTTCTAGTGGCATACATAGCTATTTTAACAACATTAGTCGTATCAGTTACTTCATACACTTATACACTCCAACTACACGTTTTGTTACTGAAAATCCGAAACTTATACAAGGACTGATGGTTTCATTGGGCCTATACACATTTTTTTAACTACACACAAATGAGCGTGTTTAATAAAGAAAACATCAAAGTCATTCCGTGTGAAATCAAACAACAAAAAATTAAATTTGAACATTAATGATTTAGAATTTTGAAATTATTTACCATTTTATTCCACCTGCAGAAAAAAGAAAAATCCAATATCAAATTTATCTGTTTTTTTTTTTCATTTTAGATTTCTTAATTTTTAAAGCGACCAATAATTGTGACATTTTTATTATGCGTTGAAATCCTCGGAAGACTACATCTCCAAAATTATTTGAATTACAGAACTGAAAATTGTTCTACTTTATTCAGTTTCTTCCAAGGTTTAAAAATGTGCGCCCCTTTACTAGATTCAGAAAAACTTTGGATTTTCCAAAACCAATATTTTTAATTCTTAAAAATTTCAAAATTAGAATTTTTTGTTTTGAAAAAAAAATTCTTATACACTTTCCATAACGTGTGTGCTAAATATAATGATAGAAGCAATCTAGGTGGCGTTGGGGTAAAACCTGGTTACCTGAGTCCATTGCACGGCCGCCTAATGTCGCATTCACCTTGGCAGAGGGTGGTTTGCGTCTTTGAGAAAATTAGCCGAGTTCAGGAAAGAAAGATTGTGCCTGCTGAATTTAGTGAACTCGCCCTGTCCTCACCAGCTGGCGAATACGAACACGGTGGCTTCTCTGAACGGCAGACCACTTACGCAAATGGCGTGCCCCATGCGATAACAAAAAAATGGTTCAAATGGCTCTGAGCACTATGGGACTCAACTTCTTAGGTGATCAGTCCCCTAGAACTTAAAACTACTTAAACCTAACTAACCTAAGGACATCACACACATCCATGCCCGAGGCAGGATTCGAACCTGCGACCGTAGCGGTCGCGCGGGTCCAGACTGTAGCGCCTAGAACCGCTCGGCCATCACGGCCGGCATGTGATAACATGGCAGTATTGTGCAATAGGCACTGGGCCCCTCCACAGGTGACGTTTTGTCTAGTGCCGAAGGGCCACTGATGCCTTGAGCATAAACATTGAGAACACAAAGTTAAGGGAAGTTGTAATGCCCCAAACCGTCTTCATCCTCAAAAGAGCGCACCACTTGTTTGTGTCACCTCAACTTACTAACCGTTTTTGTGTTCTAGGGGAATGAAGAGTTTGTTACGTTGCTTGTGTAATTTTCTTATATTTTCATGCTAAAATGTTGTAGATATGTGCGAGTTTGCTGCGCCCAGCCGACTGCTGAATTGCGACGTGCGGGAAAGTTAATAATTACGATGCAGCTGGCCACTAGAACCGTTTGCCGGCAACTGATAAGAAGAAACACTTATTGTTCAAGAGAAAATTAGCGTGATATGTTTGTTAGCAGATATTGGTTCTTGGCTTGTATTTTTAGAATTTGAGTTGAATAACCGAGTATTGTTCAAGTAGAGAGCCTCGAGAGAGATGATCTCAACAGTGGGCTGAAATAGGATCACACGCACGATACGTGAATTAGTATGCAACAGGGACAAAAGTCAAGTGTGTTCAAAGCAGATCTAAGTCGTTTAGAAAGATACTTCGAGAAGATGTTCGGCTTGTGGAGAAAATGATTATTTCGCCGATTTTGGCAATGATCATTTCGCCGATTTTGGTAGAGTTTAGACTCGCCGGGTATAGCTAAAATTTATTTAAGTGTCAGATTAGTTTCTCTTGTTTGTGATTAATGGTGCGTTCCGTTGCTTAATGGCCACGCGATGGTAGGCGAAGCGTGTTTCAATATTTTTGTGAGATTTTCCGTGCTGGACGCGAAGGGAGACTGGTTCACTCGACGTCGTTTAGTTAGTTTGTGGTTGAGGACTGAAGCACGCACTTTGCATTGCATTATTGTGGTTGTACAGATGTGCGCAACCTTTGTCGAACAGTGACTTGGCGATATTTGGTTAGAATTTATTGTGTGACTTCGGCGTGAACTCCGTAATATAGTAAATTCCGAAAATCTCGTTGGATGCACTGAATGTGTAGTCTACATTAAAGAGAACGCTCGTCCTACGGAAGAGTTACTTATTGAGAAACAATCGGAAGTTTACTGAGAATTTGATAGTTTCTCCCCTTGTCCCTAAACGTCAAATGAAGAACCATTTAGTAGAGAATTCACTAATTCTCTCTAAAAGAGAACATCGAGTGCTGTGTTTTGAATGAGTCGTGGAAGTTAGCGCCTGTAATGGTTGAGCTTTGTCTGGTTATTTAAAGCTGATCACAGCTGTAAATTGGCGGTGACACTCAGATTTTTTGTCTATTTATTTATTTTACATTACGTTTCCGCTAAGTGGGCTTTTGAATACAGAACCAACACTCATAAAGTAAAACGCTGACTTGTACCTGTGAAAGAATTAATTACAGGAAATGAAGAATTAACTGTTTTAAACCGAAAAAGTAGGTACCCGAGTTGTCCTTCATCCCCAAACAATTACAAGAAAAACATACAAAGGCTTATTTCAAAGCAGAGCAATATCTCGAATATATCTTTTCGTAACAAAGTAAATCCAAAGGCCAATAAAGTAAAAGACCGGAATATTGATAAAAGCAAAGTTCAAAAAAATTGAAGAGAAGGAATAGTGTTCTTCAGTTAATAACTTGCAACGGAAAGAAAGATAATTAACCTTTATTTAGATATGGAAAGGAAGTTTATTTTTTATTGAAAAGTGATCAATTATAACTGAAAAGTTATTCCACTTAATTCTGAAACGATGAGATTGACGAAACAGTTTATTACGATAAAATTTCAATAGAATCAAGGATATTGTTGTAGAAAGGCGCTACCCACAGGTGTTATCGTTGATTGATAACGAAAGATAAAAAATATTAAATTGTATCTTAGCCTTGTGAACATATTCTCCAATTTACGTAAAAATTTATAACGTTCACAATGATTGCCTGTATATACGATTATTCATTGAAGCTTTAAAAGAGGGACAACTACAGGAGTCAAAGGACTTATATGACGAGGTCATCAGTTATAAACGAAAGCTGTAGTTTCTGGTACTAAGTTGTTGGCAAAGTGTTTAGTTGTGTTGTCAGAGTGT
This sequence comes from Schistocerca gregaria, assembly GCF_023897955.1. NCBI lineage: Eukaryota > Metazoa > Arthropoda > Insecta > Orthoptera > Acrididae > Schistocerca > Schistocerca gregaria. Next base: position 276,719,637 of record NC_064927.1, read on the forward strand.
ACAAAGTAACCTCCGCTATAGGTTGCTATATCATCCCTAGTCCTCGTAGACTCTCGCATTAATATTTCTCTGGTGATTGGTTATAGTTTATCTTTCGAATCTAGTGAACCTGATAGTCAACTGCGTTGTTGTAATTAATATCCAGATATCTAACACTGACCCCGTTATACCACGAAAATTGTTATTGTGTTCATCCTCTTGTACATTGCGATGTCGTAGCGAGCTGTAATCTGATTTGTAGCGTGAGTAGCGCAATATCAAGTCTTATGTGACGTCGTCGTGTTATCACAGATAATTATTCCAAGCCACACTTATTACATCGTTGAGTTTAGGCAAGGTCATGCAATACTATTTGTCGTATTACGAGAGTGAGCTATATTGTCGACTTTCCTTTTCACCTACATATTTCAGTGCTGTTAGAGCGTGTTCGTACAGTACATCTTCTACGGGTTAGTAATATCTGAAGAATGGCACAGTACAAATTCTTTCGCGAGACGCCGTTTGATATGTCAGAACTCGGAATCTTTATGAACTGCGACGTGCCATAGACGGTACCTACAAGTTAGTGGAAGGAGGAGTCGGATAGGTCGGCGGTCGGAATCTTCCAAAAACTCTAAGCAGAACATTCCAGAACAAAATTGTTAGGTTTCGTATTGGCAGAATAAAGTACGCGGTCCCAGATTGGCCAAAATGGCAATTTTGGTGGACTCACGCTGATAAGGAGTTGAAAAGTGTCAGACACTTCTCCGTCGGGAGTCATAGTAGACCTCCCTCACTGGGAGCCGTAGTGAACATATCTTTGCTGGGAGCCATAGTAGACGGATTTAGTCGCCGAGGGTAGAGAGCACGGTCCACTTTACAGCGAGAGGAGACGAGCAGACGGGTCGCGCCATGCTAGCATTCGACGCGAAGCAATTTCTTTTTCGCATTGTCAGTGTGAAGGTGTGGGGACTACAGTAAAGTCGCGGCGGTTCTAAAGTTGCAAGATTATGGAGACATGTGGGCGGTATTAGTCTCTTGGAGATACGTAGGCAGATAGCCTGTAGTATGCAATCGCGAAGCAATTTCTGTGTCACATCGTCAGTGTAATAGTGCAGAAGTTGAACTGAGACAGTAAAGTTTCGACATCTCTGCCTCGCCCAGTAAGCACTGAATAATCACAATGAAAACAATTGGACGACAATGATATTGAAGATATGAATAGTCAGGCTTTAGAGACGTAGAATTTGACACATATATAATACCAGAGCAAGATCTAGAAAGCGATGGATTTCGACTTATGTAGATAATCGTACAGTTCTACCTATAAATACACAAGTATGAGTGTTAACAAGAAGTGGTTTTACTTCAATTTTTTTGGCTAAATTTACTAGAATTATTTTTATGAGAGTTTTGTTGGCTTTAATTTTTTTGGGCGGTGATTTTTATTCCTTAAATTTTTTATTAATCTTGCTGTTATATCTTGTGGGTTTGAGTTCGAGATACTACACCCCGATTTCTTTATGATAAATGAATATATTTAGCTTGAAAGAGTTTTTTACCTTTGTCTTAGAAATTTTTTATTTTCTTTTGTTTTAAAGATTTTATATATTTCATTTATTTAGTGAAATTTTTTGAGAAAAGTTAATAGAAGATATTAGTTAAGTATTTCACTCACACTGAAAATTTTTCTGTGCAAATCAGGATGTCTCGATTATTTTATTATATTGATTTTTTGTTTATTTAATTATTTAATATAGTAATTTTGTTGTTTTCTTGTCTTAGTATAATTTATAGAATAGCATTCGACTCGGCGTGCAACAGCACCACGACTCGTCTCTTACAAGTGATGTAAGCGACGCAGTAATGGTGCACGAAGTTCACACAGCATAACAGGCGCGTTGACTCAGATTGATCAATCAGTCACTAGGAGGTGATGTTACTCTTTGGAGTTTTATTTCTCCTTACTCACTAACCTTCAGTTGCACGATTAACAGTCAGTTAACACGATTTCTTGTTCATTCCCTGTTTTTTATGAGCACTGTTCCAGTCCTTTCCCACTGAAGGTCTACAATTATCACATGCTCCTATGTGTATCTGTACTCATTCTCCCGCAATGAATATTTGATCCTTGGTTGTTTTGAGCAATCATTTAAGTCATAACAATAAAAGTACGTAATTTGTAATCCTGCTTTCATTACAGGGGCTGATAGTACCCATCAGTGCGACACACAAGTACTGTCCATGTGTTAGGCCAACCCTTTCTTTCTGTTTCCGTGCGCACTGCTCCTTTACATACACCTGAACCGTAGCGGGGGAGTTGGAGTTGCGCTGCAAGGGGGATACTCATTGCACGTCAGTGGCAAAGGGGTTGACTGAGCCGTACTCTAATCGCTCCTTGCAACTTATAAAAATTGTTTGCGATTTAGCTTTGTCTTTTCTTTTTAGTTTTCTCGACGTTTCTCAGTGGTACAGTTTGTCTAAAAATATGGTTTCTGTTTAAAGGGGAGAAATACATGATAGTGTTTGTGGACAGCCATTCGCTTTAAATCCAATGACCGTTAGCAGAATATGGAATCGGTAGGTTCAGGAGGGTAATACGGAAAGCCGTGCTGGATCCCAACGGCCTCGTATCACTAGCAGTCGAGATGACAATCATCTTATCAGTATGGCTGTAACGGATCATTCAGTCACGTCTCGATTCCTGAGTCAACAAACAGTTGGGGACGTTTGCAAGACAACAACCATCTGCACGAGTAGTTCGACGACGTTTGCAGCAGCACAGACTATCAGTTCGTAGACCATGGCTGCGGTTACCCTTGACGCTGCATCACAGACAGGAGCGCCTGCGATGGTGTACTCGACGACGAACATGGGTGCACGAATGGCAAAACGTCATTTTTTCGGATGAATCCAGGTTCTGTTTACAGCATCACGATGGTCACATCCGTGTTTAGCGACATCTTGGTGAACGCACATTGGAAGCGTGTATTCGTCATCGCCATTTAGCGTATCACCCGGCGTGATGGTATGGTGTGCCATTGGTTACACGTCTCGGTCACCTCTTGTTCGCATTGACGGCACTTTGAACAGTGGAAGTTCCATTCCAGATGTGTTATGACCCGTGGCTCTAACCTTCATTCGATCCCTGCGAGACCCTACATTCCAGCAGGATAATGCACACCACATGTTGCAGGTCCTGTACGGACCTTTCTGGATACAGAAAATGTTCGACTGCTGCCCTGACCACCACATTCTCCAGATCTCTCACCAATTGAAAACGTCTGCTCGATGGTGGCTGAGCAACTGGCTCGTCACAATACGCCAGTCACTACTCTTGATGAAATGTGGTATCGTGTTGAAGCTGCAAGGCAGCTCTACCTGTAGACGCCATCCAAGTTCTGTTTGACTCAATGTCCGTGAGTATCAAGGCAGTTATTACGGCCAGAGGTGGTTGTTCTGGATAATGATTTCTCAGGATCTATGCAACCATATTGCGTGAAAATGTAATCACATGTGAGTTCTACTATAATATATTTGTCCAATGAATACCCGTTTATCATCTGCATTTCTTCTTGTTGTAGCAATTTTAATGGCCAGTAGTGTATTTATTTTTGTAAGCATTTGATAGGTGGCCGTTGTATGTCCGAATGCGCAGATGCTGTTGTATACAAGTATGTAAATGCGGCCTGTACGCATCCTGGTTCAGACGAGAATCTAATGCAGTCATAACATTTCTCGCTCTGGGAGCTATAAGATTCAGTCCCACGTTCCAGTTGTTAGTTGCGAAAAGATGTATTGTCTGACGTAGGTTGTGAGAAAGTGGAGCGATATGCCGACAACAAATGATACACGTGAAAAATTCTGCCAACTTTGTAGTTATATGATCTTATTGGCTATTGCGACTGAAGATGGAGTCCAGTGCGCAAAATCTCACAATTTCATTTACAGGGGTTGGACAAAATATCGAAGGACCGAGACAGATCTACGCTTGTCCATATATGCGGATGTTAGCCAAGCCTGCAGACTCTGCTGTTGTATTTGACTACGAACGGAAACCGTACAGTGTCATGAATACGTTTCAAGAATATGTCGTGATAAGATCACTGTCCTGTATAGTTGTGAGGGCATGACGTCGGAGCAAAGTGATTACATCATCAAGCAGCTGAACTCTTTGGTGTTCCAAGAGGTACCGTATCGAAGATTTTTAGGATATACAGAAAAAGCAGGCAAAAGGAAATACAAACGTCTAAAAAATGAGATCGACGGGAAGTGCAAAATACCTAAGCAGAAATGGCTAGAGGACAAGTGTAAGAATGTAGAAGTATGTATCTCTAGGGCCAAGATAGCTACTTCCTACAGGGAAATTAAGGAGGCCTTCGGAGAAAAGTGAACCACTTATACGAATATCCAGAGCTCAGGTGGAAAACCAGTCCTAAGCAAAGGAGGGCAAGCAGAAAGATAGAACGACTATATAGAGGGTCTGTACAAGGGATATGTACTTGACGGCAATATTATGGAAAGGGAAGAGGACGTAGATAAAGATGAGAAGGAAAATACGATACTGCGTGAAGAATTTGACAAAGCACTGCAAGACTTAACGTGAAACAAGGGAGTAGACAACATTCCGTTAGAGCTATTGATAGCCTTGGCAGAGCCAGGCGATACAAAACTCTACCGTCTGGCGTGTAAGATGTATGAGACAGGCGAAATACGCTCATACTTCTAGAAAAATGTGGTAATTCCACTTCCAAAGAAAGCAGGTGCTGACAGGTGTGAAAATTACTGAACTATCAGTTTAACAAGTCACGGGTGCAAAATACAAAAACGAATTCTTCCTTTATCCGTAGTCTATGTTTTATGGCTTTAGCACCACTTCGCCCTGTAATGGGCATTTGCATCACTGATGAACTGTTTTGGAATTCCAGTTCGCCTTGCATCTTCATGCTACGTTGTTCCCTTCGTGTTTTTTTGGTTCTGACAGGTTTCGAGAGTGCGATATTCAGTTCTGCAGAGACTTTTGCAGATGTCGTTCTCTTATTTTTCGTCACAATGGTCTTCAAAGGCCGTTCGTCACGATCACTCGACGTGCAATTTTGTCCTCGGCGTGACGTAGGAGGCGATGTTTTTCCCACTTTCTCTGCGGTTGTGGTCGTCAGTCCAAGGACTGGTTTGATGCAGCTCTCCATGCTACTCTATCCTGTGCAAGCCTCTTTATCTCCGAGTAACTACTGCAGCCTACATCCCACTCAATCTGCTTACTGTATTCATCTCTCGGTCTACCTCTACGATTTTTACCTCCCACGCTTCACTCCAGTACTAAACTGGTGATCCTCTGATGCCTCAGAATGTATCCTACCAACCGATCTCGTCTTTTAGTCAGGTTGTACCACAAATTTCTCTTTCCCCAGTTCTGTTCAGTACCTTATCATTAGTTGCCTAATCCACCTATCTAATCTTCAGCATTCTTCTGTAGCACCACATTCGAAAGCTTCTATTCTCTCCTTGTCTAAACTGTTTATCGTCCCTGTTTCACTTCCATACATGGCTACACTCCATACAAATATTTTCAGAAAGGACTCTCTGACACTTAAATCTATACTCGATGTTAAGAAATATCTCTTTTCCAGAAATGCTTTTCTTGCCAGTGTCAGTTTACATTTTATATCCTCTCTACTTCGACCATCATCACTTATTTTGCTTGCCACGTAGCATAACTCCATTACTACTTTAAGTGTCTCATTTTCTAATCTAGTTCCCCTAGCATTACCTGATTTAATTCGACTGCATTCCATTATCCTCTTTTTTTCTTTTGTTGATGTTCATGTTACATCCTCCGTTCAACTGCTCTTCCAAGTTCTTTCCTGTCTCTGACAGAATTACAGTGTCATCGGCAAACGTCGAAGTTTTTATGTCTTCTCCCTGAACTTCAATTACTACTCCAAATTTTTCTTTTGTTTCCTTCGCTGCTTGGTCAATATACAAACTGAATAACATTGGGGATAAGCTACAACACTGTCTCACTTCCTTCTCAACCACTACTTCCCTTTCGTGCCCCTTGACTCGTGTAACTGCTATCTGGTTTCTGTACAAATTGTAAATAGCCTTTCGCTCTCTGTATTTTGCCCCTGCCATGTTTAGAATTATAAAGAGAGTGTTCCAGTCAATACTGTCAAACGATTTCTCTAAGTCTACAGATACTATAAACGTAAGTTTGTCTTTCCTTAACGTGTCTCCAAAGAGAAGTTATAGGATGAGTATTGCCTCTCGTGTTCCTACATTTCTCCGCACAGACTGACATTGTCACGTACACCTTGTAAATAGTTGTTAACGCTTATTGCATGAAAGGTGACGGAGTGTCTTTATTATCAAAACGGCGCAATGAATGATTGCCTATACTAGTATAGGTTGGAAGGCCAGTGGGAATGAAATGGCAGGCGTAACTCATGCCCAGGGTGGAAATGCCCATACAGGTGTGTTTGTCCTGCTCACACAGGGAGTGCCAAGACGGACTTTCTGAGCACCTGAGCGCGGAAGCACAATACAACGGTGGCCAGCCGGTGTTGTAGTGGGGCCGGAAGGATAACCGGGTAATACTTTGGAAACTCGGAAAATCTTGGGCACAGCAGAGAGGAACGAGGAAGCGTTACCTCACAAATCAAAGGCTGGGTTATTTCCGAGGAGTTTTACTCCGAGAAGCTGAAGTAGGCTGTTAAGGTTTTTATGTTGGTAACGCCACGTAGCGCTCTGTATGAAAATCACTGAATGTGCTGTGCTGTGTGCTGTGGCTGGTTGGACTCGTTGTTAGAATATTCGCTAGTGTAGTGTTGGGCAGTTGGATGTGAACAGCGCGTACCGTTGTGCAGTTGGAGGTGAGCCGCCAGCAGTGGTGGATGTGGAGAGAGAGGTGCCAGGGTTTTTAGAATGGACGATCTGGACGTGTGTCCGCCAGAAAAAAGAAATTTGGATACCATGAATTGATAGATTTATATATGATGACTAAGGTAAATGGATTGTTTGTTCTCTACCAAAATCTTTCATTTGCTAACTATGCCTATTAGTAGTTAGTGGCTTCAGTAGTTAGAATCTTTTATTTAGCTGGCAGTATTGGCTCTCACTGTATTGCTTAAGTTCGAGTAACGAAGATTTTTGTGAGGTAAGTGATTCATGAAAGATATAGGTTATTGTTAGTTAAGGCCATTCTTTTGTAGGGATTATTGAAGTCAGATTGCGCTGCGCTAAAAAAATATTGTGTCTCAGTTTAGTGATGAACAGAATAAGTAAAGAGAAAGCTGTTTGAGTACGTTGAGTTTTGCTCAGCTGTTTGTAAATCAAATAACGTAAGAGGTTTACCAGCTTAGTCATTCATAATTTTTCTAAGGGGATGTTTCAGAGTTTTACTCTCAGAAGCGTACTATTGTATGATTATAGGTATTTCCTCGCAAACTTTCCACGCTGGACGACAAAAGACTATAATATTGTTGGTTGGCGATCTGAAGAATGTAGAGAGGAAGAATATTCCGTGGTTTCGAGGATGGAGAGGAGCCGAGCTTTGCTGGGAAGCCAGTAGTGGAGAAAGGAGGTTATCCGTTTTGAGCGCCCGTGTTTGACGGTCGCTCAGTATGAGCTGTTGTTGGTACAGACGGACTTGCAGTCTTTGCTCTCAGGAGAGTTTATAGTTAGAACGGTTAGGCATTGTACTGTAGCGAACTTATACGAGTCTGGACTCCGCCTCTGGGTAGGCAATCGTCGTTGGATATGCAGCCTCCTGTGATTGAGAGCACTTCTTCTACCTATACTCACTTAGAGACGTTATCTGAATTCCGTTCTTGTGGCTGGGAGTTCGCGTTTCTCGTCTGTAGAACATGAAGAGGAGAAGACAGTATTAGGTTATAATAGTCAGAGAACCGCCTTCAGCCGTCCTAGTGTTTGAAAGAGTTTTATTTTGTCACTGGGGTCCTTCCATCGTCGCAGACGTGTAAGAGAACCATCACTCCGACGCACCGGACGCAGTACATACGGTGATATTGCTAATTGCTTCGGCTTATTATGGCTATAAAGCTAAACAGCTATGATCACGTAAATTTTATTTCCACTAAGGTTGCACACCACTGTAGATCATCTTTGAAAATAATGTTATCTAGTGTTTGGTACGTAGATGACGTCAGTCATCTCGCATTATTTTCATTAGATCACGTACCCATAAAAAGGGGCAGATTTGGGCAATTGATGAATCATTTTAGTTAGGAAATCCATTTGTATCTCTTTATGTCCATTACACATTGATATATAAATATTTGGAATTGTATAAAGGGGTTTTAATCTAAAATAAATGTAATCTAAAATAAATGTATTTATCATTTAGTAGTTACTAGTTCCCTTACTCATTCGTCTATGTCGTAATTTATATAATAAAGAGCAAGAATTAGGAGATATCGCCATTAAGAGATCCTAAAATGTGCTTCCGCGCGCAGTCAAACAGGGCCAAATCTTCATTTTCGCGTTCAGTATTTTCCGTTGCGCACATTCATTTTACATCCGCCTGGAGTAGCATCTTGGAGAGTGCAAGACAGAGATGTAGGCTTTCACCCCTACTGTTCAATCTGTATATCGAAGAAGCAGTGACAGAAATAAAAAAAGAAAAAAGATAAAGGTTCATGAGTAAGATTAAAATCGAAGCCAAAGGATATCAATGATACGGTTCGCTGAAGACATTGCAATGCTGAGTGAAAGTGACGAAGAATTACATGATCTGCTTAATGGAATGAACAGTCTAATGAGTACAGAATATGGATTACGGGGAAATCGAAGAAAGACGAAAGTAATGAGAAGTAGCAGAAATGAGAACAATGAGAAACTTAACATCAGGATTGATGGTAACAAAGTAGATTAAGTCAAGGAGTTCTTCTAGTAGCAAAATAACCAATGATGGATGGAGCAAAGAGGACATCAAAAGCAGAGCGGCATTGGTCAAAAGGTCATTCCCGGCCAAGAGAAGTCTACTAGTATCAAATATAGGCCTTAGTGTGCGGAAGAAATTTCTGAGAATGTACATTTGGAGCACAGCATTCTAGGCAATGAAAGATGGACTGTGGGAAAACCGGAGCAGAGGAGAGTCGAAGCATTTGAGATGTGATGCTACACACCAATGTTGAAAATTGGTTTGTTTGATAAGGTGAAAAAATGAGGAGTTTCTGCGCAGAATCCGACAGGAAAGCAATATGTGGAAAACATTGACAAGAAGATGGGACAGGATTATAGAACATCTATTAAGACATCAGGGAATGACTTCCATGGACTAGAGGGAGCCTTAGAGGGCAAAAACTGTGGAGGAAGACAGAGATTGGAATACATCCCGCAAATAATTGAAGAGGTAGGTTGCAAGTGCTACTATGAGATGAAGAGGTTAGCACAGGACAGAAACTCGAGGCGGGCCGCATCAAACCAGTCAGAAGACTGATAAAAAGAAGTTGTAGTTTTGACTGACACTAAATGAGAGTCTGATTCCTTGGAAATTGCCTTGAGTAATACTGTCTTTAGCTTTTTTTTCGCTGAACGGCGTTGTGTTGTATTCTTCATTTCTGTCGGCTGCATCGTTTCCAGCGATGCCGGAATGCCCTTTGTTCCCAAGAACTATAAAGTTTCCGTAAATGTCAACCTTTCTTGCCGTATAAATCAAGGTTGGTAAAAACCAGGATATTTTTTAAAGAACAATCCTAGTGGGTAAAATTCAATTTGTACTGGTTTTATAGTTCTTTTGGGGAGTTTTTTCTTATTGACGATTAAATACTTCAATTGAAATCCATATGATAAATTTATTCAAAACAGTAGCGCATTCTTACAGTTAATTTATTAGTGTCTCATTCCTTGCCCTGCCAGCACTGTACCCGTTGAGAGTCTCTTCTCCACCTACAAGCTTGTTTGGTCAAAATTAAGAAATAATTTACGAGAGAAAAGACCCGAGAAATTAGGCAAGATCTATAAATGTCTACACACTTCCAAAAATTAGTAAATTGTATTCTACAGTCATTACGATTCTACATAAACCTACAGTTTTTTCCTCTGAAAGCTTAAATGTTGTTAGCTGTGTTTCATACATTGCAACACAACTTAAAACATAATATTAATAAAATAAAGTTCGTGCCGGTACCTAGCTGACTTCAATAAATACGATGAGTGTCTTTGATCTGCGAAACATTAAACAATTTGTATGTCAATTAAATTTTCACAATTAAATATTTTCGGGGTTTAAAATTATGTAAGAACCACAGCTGTTACTGATCGCAAATATTTGTCTATACCATTACCAATTTCTGTCATAATGATTATCTTTAGATTGGTCTATCATGAATCACAGTTCATCCGCCACGCAGGGTTGTGTACGAAGGGTTGTCGTTGGAAACAAGTTCTGCTGGCGGACTAAGAAACATTGTCCTGACAGAGAGAAATAGAACAGTGCCAAGAAAAGCCCTGAAACCTAAAGCGGATATGGCGCAGCTGTGTAGTTACAAGTGTTTACCGAACACTTCGCACAGCGAAAGAGTGACCCTGACATCTGACAGAGTTGTTGCTGCTTTCAGCTGGCGGTACCGAAGTTATGTGAGTCAAAATAATAGTCGTCGTGGAGATTTCTACAAAACAGCTTCATGTAATTGATTGTGCTGGACGCCCGAAACCGCCGTGCCATACGCCCTTTAGCCGTCAGCGCTCTCCTTTCGCCGCAAGAACTGTAGTGACATCTCCCTGAGACACAGGATAATATTCGCAATCCGACACCCCAACCTGTTTGTAGTGATCATCTTTCACACGTAACCCAGCGCTGCGAATCGAGTGTCATCCATGACATTATCAGTCTAAAGATGATCAAGTCATGACTGAAACCGGTAATTCATTAAACAAATATACTCTAAGACAGGCATACAGACAGAGAGAGAGGGGGGGGGGGGAGACGCACCACTAATAAATAATCCGTATGGGACGATGTAAATGTACAGACAAACAAGTGATTAAAATTTCAGAAAGCGAGCAGGGTATCGCAATCGTTAACAGACTGGACAAGCATTCAGGAAGACGACGTTTCAAGCCCGCGACCGGCCATACTTATTTAGGCTTTCTGCGATTTCCCTAAATCAAGGCAAATGACAGGATGGTTCCTTCTAAAGGGCACGGCCGCTTTCCGTCTCCATACTTCCTTAATTCGTGTTTGTGCTCCGTCTCTAATGGCTTTGTTGTACCTCCTACAGCTTCAGAAAAAAACGGATATTTTTTTTTAAGAGAAAGAGCTTCACAAATTGAGCAAGTCAACAACTGTTTGGTACACCCTTGACCCTTAAGCAAGCACTTATTCGCTATTGATTGACAGAGTTGTTCCATGTCTTGTTGCAGGATATCACGCCCATTTCTATCCAATTGCAGCGTAAAAATCCCGAGAGGGTTGGAGCCTACAATGCTCCAAACGTTCACTCTTGGAGACAGATCTGGTGAGTTTGCTAGCCGAGGTAGTGTCTGGCTAGCACGAAGAGAAGCAGGACAAGCTCTCGCAATGTATGCCGCGGGTAACAACCAAAGGGGTGGTGCTATTGAAATGAAATGGCATCGCAGACTATCACTCCTGGTTTAAGGGTCATATGGCGGACAACAGTAAGGTTGGTATCCCACTGTCGAAATACAGACACGTCTTTGGCCTGCAATCTTTTTGACTGGAGTATACTTATCTTCAGTGATGAGTCCTGCTCCGAATTCAGCCCCGATGACAAGCGAAAACGTGTCTGCAGATGCCTCGGACATCGCTAGGATACCAACCTGATTGTCGCTCGCCATACGGCCAGACAGTTAGAAATTTTGGTCTGGGATGTCATTTCTTGTCATATGACCCACCAGGTTAGCCGAGCGCGCTAACTCGCTGCTTCCTGGACTCGGGCAGGCGCGCCAGTCCCAGATCGAATCCGCCCGGCTGATCAACGGCGAGGGCCGGTGTGCCGGCGAGCCTGAATGTAGTTTTTAGGAGGTTTTCCTAATCCCCCTAGGTGAATAACGGGCTGGTCCCCACGTCCCGCCTCAGTTACACGGCTCGCAGACATCTGAACACTTCCACATTCGGTCTAAGGCGCTGCAGTCCTGGACTGTACAGCTTGTTCCGGCGGAGGTTCGAATCCTCCCTCGGGCATGGGTGTGTGTGTGTCCTTAGGATAATTCAGCTTAAGTAGCATGTAAGCTTAGAGACTGATGACCTTAGCAGTTAAGTCCCATAAGATTTGACTCACATTTGAAACTTTCGCACTATTCCATGGATTATAGTTGTTGCAGACAGTTGGGTTACACTAATTCCTTCCCGGGGGATACGAGGTGGCGGCAGAAAGGGCATCCGGCCACCCCTTTCCACTTACTTTGCCAAATCCGTTCCCAACAATGCCGACCCTGCATCAATGAGGGAGAGAGTACCAGTGAAAGCGAATGCCATTTCTTTTCATAGTACGAGCCCTTTGGTTGTTATCAGCAAAGCCCTACATAGACGATATTTACGCCTTTTTTTTGTTGACCTTCATGGAAAGCCATCTTGGGCTTACATTTCAGCAAGACAATACCCTACAGCACACGGCAAGAGTTTCTCTTGCTCGTCTTTGTTCTTACCAAATCCTGCCTTGGCCAGAAAGTTCGTAGCATCTCTCCCCAGTCGAAAACGGTGGGAACATTATGCGCAGATCCCTTCAACTACCTCGGGATTTTGACGATCTAACGCACCAGTTGGACAGAGTTTGGCACGGTGTCCCTCAGGAAGATATCCAACAACTCTGTCAATCAATGCCAAGCGGAATAACTGCTTTCATAAGGGCCAGAGGTGGACCAGCGCGTCACTGTCTTGCTTATTTTGTGACGCTCTTTCGCTTGAACCGAACATCCAGTTCGTCTGAAATTGTAATCATTTGTTTGTGTGCACATGTGCATCACATCTGCCGATTTCTGTCCCATTCGGATAATTCTTTCGTAGTGCGTCGTTTTCTTTTATTATTATTATTATTATTATTTTTTTTTTCCTGTCTCAGACGTTATGTCTGGTTAAAAATGCAAAGTGACGCGGACCTTGATCAAGCATGACTTCGTTTTAAATGTACGGTATATGTTACATTGCATTTAGGAACTTTCGGGTAATTGAACATGTATCAATAATTACAGATTTCTGTAGTTGTATGTATACGTTGGGATGTAGCTGTATTGCGTTTATGTACTGGTGCACATTGTGTGGTATGACACCTGTAGTTGAAAGTACAATTGGTATGATGTCAACTTTATCCTGATGCCACATGTCTTTGACTTCCTCAGCCAGTTGGATGTATTTTTCAATTTTTTCTCCTATTTTCTTCTGTATATTTGTTGTATTGGGTATGGATATTTCGATTAGTTGTGTTAATTTCTTCTTTTTATTGGTGAGTATGATGTCAGGTTTGTTATGTGGTGGTGTTTTATCTGTTATAATGGTTCTGTTCCAGTATAATTTGTATTCATCATTCTCGACTACATTTTGTGGTGCATACTTGTATGTGGAAACGTGTTGTTTTATTAGTTTATGTTGTATGGCAAGTTGTTGATGTATTATTTTTGCTACATTGTCATGTCTTCTGGGATATTCTGTATTTGCTAGTATTGTACATCCGCTTGTGATATGATCTATTGTTTCTATTTGTTGTTTGCAAAGTCTGCATTTATCTGTTGTGGTATTGGGATCTTTAATAATATGCTTGCTATAATACCTGGTGTTTATTGTTTGATCCTGTATTGCAATCATGAAACCTTCCGTCTCACTGCATATATTGCCTTTTCTTAGCCATGTGTTGGATGCGTCTTGATCGATGTGTGGCTGTGTTAGATGATACGGGTGCTTGCCATGTAGTGTTTATTATTATTATTCTTATTATAATCTTTGAGTTTATTTATGATCAGAGACTGTCGTGATTCCTATACAATGTCATGGCGTTGGATCGCTGTCATTTTTGTAGTGATCATGTCACCCTTCATGTACTTCGGTTTTATTGGTTTCGTCTGCAGTATTTTAAAAATTAAGAGGAACCGAATGGTTCATTTTGGGGTCGGGTTAAATTACAACAACCTGACAAAAATCCAAACAATATGCAGCAAATTTTGCATGCACATCGGTCTTAAGCGTAAGGATAAGATGACATATAAGGTTACTGTAGCACGGCAGCAGGCGTCGTACATCTCTGGAACGCGTCACGGTGCAGACGACACCGCGGGAAAGCCTGGCGAGGTGAGGGCAGAACGAACGAAACCACTCACCCCGTGACACAGTAGCCGCCCGGAGGCGGCATCTGATGACGACGTGGCGCGGCGAGGATGTAGCGATGGGCGCACCAGATATTGGCGCCCTCGCCCGAGGGATGGGCGGTTGGCGCTGATTCACCCTGACCTGGCGCACGGCCCCGGGCTGGGGCGGCCACCCCCTCACCCCTGCCGGCGCCAACCACCCCCGACAGCTGCTGCTGGCCGCGACCGCCAGCTGTCGCCTAGCAACTGCTTTCTCCTCCGCCCTGTGAGTCTGACCTCCAGAGCAGTACAGATCGCTATGCTGCGAGGTGTACCTATACTGCCGATAGTCACTTGACAGCTGACGCTCGCTGTTAGGGGCTGGATGCCAGTTTTTGCAAGATGGAGAAAAATATACGAGGGCTGTCCAGAAAATAAGTTACGATCCGTCGCGAAATGGAAACAATTATGAAAATCCGATAAAGCTTTGCAAAGATGTGTTGGGCAGTGTCTCTAGTATGACTCTAGGTAGAATTATGTCACTCTTTCCATTCCTGAGCTCTTAGTGAGCGCGTAAAGATGTTATAGGAAATAGTGTCTTCCGCCAAGTACGAGGGCCTGGTGAGAATTTTCCCCTGAAGCTATGCAACCGACACTACATAATTGTCGTGCGGTTTCTTCTTCAAGACAATTATCAGCCTCATTCTGCAGGGGCAATGAAGATGTTCCTGCATCGTTTCAATTGGAATGGTTGGTTACCCACAATACAGCCCGTAATTGTCTCCCACTGAGTTTCATCTCTGCTCAAACGAACCGCTGGCTATGAAGACAACATTGTGGCACAGACAACGAGCTTTAGGCCAGCGTAGAGAATTGGCGGTAAGCACTGGCGGCTGCCTTCTATGATGAGGATATTGGAAAGTTGCTACAACGCTACGACGAATGTCTGAGTCAGAACGGCGACTGCGTAGAGAAGTACCTGGAAGGTGTAGCTAACTGTTACAAATGAAACATTTGTAATTTTCACTGTGATTTTCATTTCGCGATCAATCGTAACTTACTTTCTGGACAGCCCTCGTAGTAGGGTCAGAGGAGCATAGGAGTTGGCGAATCGAGAAACACTTTCCAGGTAACTACAGGTAGGAAATGCATGTGTGGAGCCACGGATATAAAAGGACATCAGTAAAGCTACAGAGAATCGAGCTCACACGGAGGTTTACCAACAATCAATTAATTCGTTAAGAAACGAGGGCTGTTCAGTAAAGAATGATCATGTTTTTTACGGTTATATTTTCTCCCTCTAGAATTTAACCTCATGATAGTCTGTTAGCTTAACCTTAACTTATGAGGTTACGAGTTTGTAACTTATACACTGACAAGGGGAGGCCACGACGTTTGGAATGCGGATTAACTTCAAACTACGCACACTCGTAATACTCCATTAGGAGTACAAAATGTGTAAGCAGTAGCGCGCACTTCTCAAGCGTTATTGAGAAAATCGCAAGATAATTTCTGTCATCAAATATATACTTGTGCGTGGCCGTTTTTAGCAGGAAGAGTTGGTAGCAGAGTGGGCTGCCGGCACGGTAGCTCAGCGTGTTCGGTCAGAGATCTGGTTGGCCTCTATAATAGAAAACTGAGTGAAAGGATCAACAACAAACTTGAACGGATGTTACGTGACGTCCGCAACGACCAAATATAATGATCAACAACGAACAAAACGAAAAAAAAAGAAAAGAAAGTGGGTAGCGTTTAAGCCCCGTAATCGCTGGATCGGTGGATCGAGTCCCGTTCGTCAGCCTTTTTTTTTATTTTGAACACAGTCATTTTCTTTACTATTTATATTACAATTGATATAATGGGAAAATATGTGTAATTGGATGAACTTTTATTAAATTTACAATGTTATTTGGCAGTCTACAAATTTTTATTACCACAGATAATATAATACTCATAACTATCGACTAGTAAACGACAAAACACATCAAGTGATACTGAAAATGTATGCATGCTTGTCCGTAATTTGAGAAATCCCTTATACGTGGAAAGAACATGAAACTACTTGTTACCTCCAAGATTTTACCGGCAGAGACAGCTTTCGAAAGATGTGTAATTTGATCGTCACTTTCGACATTACGAGTACAATGTCAGGATGGTATTTCTCGTAAAAACATGGAAAACATAAAATTAAACGGCACCAGTTGCATTGAATAATGCTGTTTCGGCATACGCGAGGTCTTTTGAGGTTTTCCGTTGAAAAACAAACCTCATTAACATTTTCGAAAACTTCTCTTTCAGCCGATGATTTGGAAGCAAACCATGCATAACGCAGCACTTCCTCAAATATCGGCGCTGATAATTAATCATGCAGTGTCGAGTGTATTTTAATAGCGTCTTCACGAGAAGCAATTTCTCGTCCTTTTTCGATTAAATACGAACAATTTTGAAGACACGGACAAGCATACATTTTCAGTATCACTTTATGCGTTTGGTTATTTACTAATCGATAGTTGTGAATATTATATTATTTGTGGTGATAAAAATTTATAGACTGTCAAATAACTTGTAAATTTAATAAAAGTTTACCCGATTATCAACTGTAATATAAATAATAAAGAAAATGACCGTGTTAGAAACGAAAAAACTGACGAACGGGACTCGATCCAGCGACCTAGCGATTGCGGGGGTTGAACGCCGTCTACTTTTTTTTTCGGCTGCCGCCGCTTCATGGCAAAAACGGCCACGCACAGGTATATATTTGACGACCGAAATTATCTTGCGATTTTCTCAATAACGCTTGAGAAGTGCGCGCTACTGCTTACACATTTTGTTGTCCTAATAGAGTACTACGAGTGTACGACTTTTTCAGTAGATACGCGTTCCAAACGTCGTGGCCTCCCCTTGTGAGTTGACAAAAGTCATGAGATAGCTGTATGGGTGTATATAAATGTCTGTAATATAGCGTATACAAGGTATACAAGGGCAGTGCTTTGGCGTAGCTGTCGTTTGTGTCCAGATGGTTCATGTAAAAAGGTTTCCAATTTAATTATCGCCGCACAAGGGGAATTACCAGACACTGAAAGCGGAATGGTAGTTGGAGCTAGATACATGGGGCATTTCATTCTGGATAACGTTAGAAAATTCAGTATTCCGAGATCCACAGTGTGAAGAGTGTGCTGAGAATGCAAACTTTCAGGCATTGCCTCTCACCACAGACATCTCAATGGTCGACGGCCATCGCTTTAGAAGCAAGAACAACGGTATTTGCGTAGAGTTGTCAGTGCTAAGAGACAAACAACAATGCCTCAAGTAATCGCAGAAATGTCGACGTACTTCGAACGTACCGGTGAGGACACGAGAAATTTGTCTATAATGGGCAACGGCAGCAGACGACCGACGTGAGTACCTTTGCTAACAGCACTACATCGACTGCAGCTCCTCTCCTGGGTTCGTGGCCATATCGTTGCATCCCAGACGGCTGCAAAAATATGGTCTGGTCTGATGAATCCCGATTTCATTTATTAGGAGACGGTGGTAGAGTTGGAGTGTGGTGCAGAGCCCACGAAGCAACGGGCCCAATTTGTCGAAAAGGTATTGCGGCTCCATAATTGTGTGCACTATATTTACGTGGAATGAACTGGGTCTTCTGGTCCAACTGAACCGACCATTGCTGGAAATGGTTATGATATTTTACTATAAAAATATAGCGACCAGCCACTTTCTTTAATGCGTTTTATTTATGCCAATATGCATTTTGGGCTTACATCCAACTTCAACTGGCAAATTACATGTATCTTCAGTTTCTACAGTGGTAAAATATCGACAGCAGTTTGGATGCTGCAGCTGGCCTGTGCAAAAGCAACGATTGCAATCATTTACTTCAATTTCGCGAGTTTAAAGTTACGTACTATCAGTTGTTCACTTTACTTACATGCTCCTCTCCTTGTTTTTTCTTGGCCTTGCTTCTTTTTTGTAACAGCACAAACACAAGAAACTTCAACATAAGTTTTCCAGAACACATGGATGCTCTTCGTTTAAAAAACTTAAATAAATCCACATTTGCCCAACATGTAGCTGATGAAGAACATCAAGTAACAGACATATCCCATAACCTACAAGTTCTCCACCTAGCCAACAAAGGAAAAAGAATGAACCTCCCAGAAGAAATCGAAATTTATGCACATAAACATGCATCCCCTTCTGACATACTTAAAGACCAAACAGAGTTACCAAACCGAATATTTCTGAAAAACGTCCACACTCTACTTATCAAACCACTTACTAAGCACAATCAAGAAATAACATAATCTAATATAAACCCAACAAATGCTTGTAATAATATACAACATAAAAATCTTAATTCTATTTTTTTGATATTTGTAAATGTATGAATTACTGCTTTGTATAAATGTGTTGTTAGTTTATTTATTATCCTCAATACGGCCTAAGTAACAAAAAGACTTAGTAGACATCGTACTCAGAATACTTCTATCACCCAAGTTAATGTTAGTAAACAGTAGCTTAGCTAGTACCTCAAAACTTTCGTAAAATATAACTCTACAACATGGCGGATAACGCAGTGCGCCTGTGTAAAATACGCGACGAAAAGTGTTTGTGCTGTTACAAAAAAGAAGAAAGGCCAAGAAAAAACAAGGAGAGGAGCATGTAAGTAAAATGAACAACTGATAGTGCGTAACTTTAAAATCGCGAAATTGAAGTAAATGATTGGAATCGCTGCTTTTGCACAGGCCAGCTGCAGCATCCAAACTGCTGTCGATATTTTACCTCTGTAGGAACTGAAGATACATGTAATTTGCCAGCTGATGTTGGGTGCAAACCCGAAGTGTAGATTGGCATAAATAAAACGCATTAAAGAAAATTGGCTGATCGCTGTATTTTTATAGTAAAATATCATTATCCACGGCCACGGAGCTCAACAGTCCAAATAAAATGGGCAAATTGTTATGGAAATGGTTATGTTCGGCTACTCGGAGATCATTTGGAGCCATTCATGGACTTCATGTTCCCAAACAACGATGGATTGTTATGGATGACAATGTGCCGTGTCACCGGGCCACAGTTGTTCGCAACTGATCTGAAGAACAATTCCATTTCGAGCGAATGATTTGGTCACTCAGATCGACCGACCTGAATACCGTCGAATATTTACGACCTATAATCGAGAGGTCAGTTCGTGTACAAAATCCTGCACCTGGAACGCTTTCGCGTTTATGGACGTCTCTTGAGGCATCATGGATGAGCATTTCTGTAGTGGGTTCCAAGGACTTGTTGAGTACACGCAACGACTGGGAGGTATCTTATGATTTTTGACACCTTAGTGTACAACGAAATGGACTGTATGAGACCCATAAGTTTAATTCTAAATATAAGGCGTAAATCATTTGAAAATTTTATTTGAAGTCAGACAAAATTTATTTTTATTATTATTAAAGTGTTTCTGAAATAGTCTTCGTTGATTTTATTGCAGCAAATAGAGCCTGCAGTGTTGTACTTTTTGTCACAGGAAATCGCGTACTTCTGTGTGATTTTTTAAATGGTACACACTTATGAGGCGTTGGAGAACTGAATTTTACATTATGAAAATGTAATACCTCTGGAGCAAGTAAACTGTCAAACAAAATTAAATTCTAGGGTTTAAAGATGCACATAAAAATTGCACTCTATAAGTTCAAGAAGAATATATGCCAAACTGACATTCAACACAGGGAGTCACACTTATTTATGCCAGCACTCAGAACACATTTGATTTTAACTAACAATTTAAATTTTTGTTGGAGAAAGAGAAAGGTGCCTGTCACCATTCTCCTGAAGCCCTCTCTTTGAATGATACTCTTGTTGAGCAGTAGAACTGTGATCATTTCCTATTGCTAAATCATGTTTTCGTCTATTTCTTGATCTACATCTGCCCCCAGCCACCGACTAGTAGATTCATCAAATTCAAAGTTGTTAATATTGGGAGGGTAAAAGCTGTGGAGGAAGACAGAGATCGGAATAAATCCAGCAAATAATTGGGGATATAGGTTGCTATTACTACTCTGAGATGAAAAGGTTGGTACAGAAAACGAATTCGGGGAGGTCCGAATCAAACCATTCGGAAGACTAATAACTAAAAAAATGTCTTGCAAACACATTTTGTACTATACCGAAGAAAACGTTGATCACGAGATGCGGCCTGGGAAACCCTAATGTGTGTCAACAACACGTACCGACAAAAAACAAAGAGGGTGATAATATAATTGACAATAAAACATTGTAGGGTTGGCAGTTTAAAGAGGGTATGGGGAGTATAGAAGGGTTCCGCAAGAACTGACCTTAGAGAGAGAGAGTTTGAAAATTCTCGTGCGGACTGAGAGACCGTTTCTCGTTAGTTAACGTGTAACAAATACACCGTACTTGTTTCGTTTTTGGCATTCCTGTCTCTTGCCTTTGGGCAGCGAGCAAGTTGAGACATGTTCATTATCGTCTACCATAAAAATGGAGGTGACGAATGAGCAATATACGGTCTAGAAATTCTGCTTTCATCTCAACAAATCTTCAGCTGAGCCGAATAACTTTTTACAACAGTGCCACGATCAGTCTGTGCGTCCCTACCGTGCAGCTCGAAACTGATTTAAATTGTTTAGAAAGGGAAGGTCATTCCGGAATACCAGCTACTGCTCAAGAACGCTTTCAGAAATACTGAAAATTTCATTGGGTGCTAACCAGAAGCTACTGACAGAAAATTAATAAACGAAACGTGTTTGTGCTCGGTGGTTGCGAAGACTGCTGATTCGCGAACAACGGGGCATTCGCTTGTAGGTTTGAAGTTTATGTTAGAGGAAGATCCGGAGTTCCTTTCAAAGATGCTGATGAAACTTGGCTACATTGCTTTCATCACGAGAGCAAACATCAAAGCTCAGTGTCGAAATCTCTATCATCAATCGCGAAAAATGCAAAGTTGTTGCATCTGGAGGCAAAGTTATGGTCACCATATTCTCTGATATTCATTGAATAGCTCATTAGACTGGTGTACCTGCACTCGCATCAGTAACTGGACAATACTAGAGGGATGTCCTGAAAACTCTGCAAGCCCATATCAGGCGCAGAAGATCACATATCCGCGAAAAAGGCTGGATGCTGCACCACGGAAGTGCGCAGCCACATACTGCGTATGTTGTTGCTGAATACCTTGCAAAAATCTATCTGAAGTGCATCTCTCACACGCCCTATAGTTCGGATTTAGCCGAGTGTTACCTTAACCTGAAGAAACACCATTGTGAGAGACGTTTTCCATCGTCAGAAGGAGACGTGAAGGCTGGCGAAGCGATTCTGAAGGACCTTGCAAAAAATGTTTTCCAGCATATCCTTGCAGGCTAGTAGAAACACTGGGACAAATGTGTCGCATGCAATGGAGAATAATTTGAAAGAACCATTAAAATTATGAGGATGAGTAGAGGCATGTTGTCAATAAAATTATTAACATTGTTTATTAAGCAGCCCTTGTAATAGGCTGTATTAATAAAGTAATCTAAAAGTCACATCCTTCCATTTTGGCTGATATGCAAAGAGCATGTACTACCTTTTATTCGAACAAGTGCCGTCGATCACTAAGTGTGCACGAAGACAACCGTGAAAAGAGAAAACAGAAATTATAGCTGAAATAACCAGTAACATAAACTATTTATAATTGATAAGGAACAACTGACAGTCGCTAAGAAACAACTGCCAATTGCTACGGAATAAGCGACAGCTGCCATAGAAAATTCAACGAATGATAGTAAAAGGAAATGTAGACGAAGGGTATGTTAACTACAGCGAGAATCCATGAAAACTGCGCCCGGTGAAATTTGCGCCCAGCCAGAAATCTGTGAAATGTGCGCCCAAACTGCTCCCTTTGTGTCACAAGCTATCTGAGCTCGGACCGTCGTAATTCCTCTAGACTACGTGCTCCACACACACGGCCGAAGTGCGCCCCGATAGACCTCATCTACCACAGTAGCCGACTGTTTGAACAAACGGCTGTATCACCGCTCTAGCCGATCTTGAGATGGCATCGTCTGACTTGTGTATTTCCGTCACAATTGCTCTGACATGGAAGTTTCAACGCATTGCCACTATGAACGTAGTGAACAGAACGAAAGAAGGCGGGACTGTGAGGTGGCGCTGTTCAACAAAGGAAACAAACCACTGCTTAAAACCAAGGACTCGGCGGTGCTTTTTGTTCACTCGAGCAGGAATGTGGAGCTCTGGATGGCGCTCGGTTGGAAGTAAGGAAGACTATGAACCAGGCAAAGAGAACGGCACGAGAGGAAGGGACTTCTACTTTCAAAATATATGCAGAGGAGCTGCGTTGTCCGCATAGTAGAAGGTACGATTTTGTTTCTGAAATGTGAGTAGCAAGCAACGAAGAGAATTTTATACTACCAGGGAAACAAGAGAGAGACACAGACAACAGAAGAAACTGGTCTCAAAGCAGATTTCTTGCATATGCGTGATGGCAGCAGTCTTCTGTTAAGCGACGATAAACTGGAAGAAAAGATTATATTTTGTAACGGAAACAAGGGAGAGAGACCCTCTAAGAAGCAAACAAGGCTTTTTATGGATGGTTCGTTCAAGTGTTGTAGCAAACACTATTCGCAAATATACACCACTTTCGAATGTTCAGTTGCCTTTGTATTACTAGCAAGCAAAAGAAAAGAGACGTACATCCGTCTTTTTCTAAATTTGGCGGTAAGTATCCCACAATGGAAACCTGAAAATATGACCGCAGATTTCGACAGCCGAAGTGCATGGATGTTATTCCAACACGAAAATGTCTCTCTGGAGAAAAGTCCAAGATCTAGGATTTACTCTTGAATACAATGAAACTGAAGGAGTGAGACAACAATTTCGCACGTTTGCTGCGCCCGCGTTTCAACGGCCTGAAGTTGTATGTGATGGCTGGCTCGAGATACATGCACAGGTAAAGGATGTCCAGGCTTTCTGAGCTTTTTGCCTACTTTGTAGATAGATGGTTGGAAAAGGAAGGAAACTATCAACCTTTGGAGTTGCTACATACGGCGCCTCGAACAAAACTGTAGAAGGCTGGCACCACAAAATTAATAACATGTTTGCTAAACCAAATCCTAATCAATTATGTAATTACGTGTATGCAAAGAGAAGCGGAAAAACCTGCATTCGCGTTAGAGGGTATAGCTGAGTATGGAAGGTAATCGAAAAAAGCAGCTATATGAAACGGGATGAAAGGCTTAAAAAAATAGTAAGAAAAGCACGAAGAGGATGGTGCGGGGCTTTCTTGAAAGCTGTCTCTTACCTATAGAAACTTGACGAAATTTATCAGAAGATGTATATAGATAGAAAAATGTACTAAATGTAAATAGCAACAGAATGGAGTGGGACAATCTGGACCAACAGTGCCCTGATGAACTTGTGGATTAGTATACAACGACGAATACAGTCACGCATCAATGCAAGAGGACGTGCTGCTGGGTATTAGAGGCACCGGTGTGTACAGTATTCTGGACCACCACCTCCGAAGGTCTCGCTGTATGGTGGTACAACATGCAATGTGTACTTTTCGTGAGCAATAAAATGGACTGAAATGATGTTTATGTTGATCTCTATTCCAGTTTTATGTACAGGTTCCGGAACTCTCGGAACCGAGGTGATGCAAAACATTTTTTGATGTATGTATGATATTTTTCTAGCTGCAGGTAGTAGACCTTGTAAGATGATTCCCTATTCAAAACACGACAGAAAACATTCTACAAACTATATAATACAGTAACTCGTAAGTGTAGAAGTCTCCAGTGACTATCGGTATTTCAAATTGTTTGATATGAGGCCATGAATGAGAATGTGAGCAAGGCTTTTTGGTAATTTTTTGGAGACATGATACACTTTAATATACACACAGCAGGACCGTTCTGTAGCATAATTAGGCGAACACTTTTCTATGCAACAGAGAATTTACAATAAGAGAGTAATTAGTCGCCTGCCAGATACACATCCATTTGTTTGTTTCACTGTGACTTGGTAAACAACAAGTTCTTGAATGTATCTATTCATGTTGTAAACCAACAGAGCACATCGCTATGGTCACAAGTGGTAGAGACACTGAAGGATACGTTTAGTTTACATTTACACTGTAGCCTCACTGCTAGCATATGGCTCCTCTTTGTTGGCACACCGCTGCTAGCTGGCCGTTGGAAGCCGTGTTATATTTTCGTTTCAGCCTCGCTACTCACCATGCATCCCGCTAACTGCCGATAGTGTTTCCCCTGTAGCTGTTCTCATCGCTAGTTGAGTGCGCTACCTGCAGTGGTGGGAAGCGAAGACCATGTCAGATGCACCGTTTGGGGGCAGTAACAGTAAAAACCTTCGCGACAAAAAAAAAAAAAAAAATTCTGGCAAGAAGAAAGAGCAGGATGTTTCAGCACAACCTTGCAATGCAGAACGTCTATGCTGTGGATACAATCATCAGTTCTAACAACAGCTCAAAAATTGTTCTGAGTAATTTTTCATAGGCTTAAGAATGTTGCAACTACTGAGTAGTTGAACACATGGGGGTTTGACCCATCATTCTTAATGATTTTTTTTATAGAAGAGCGACAGGTAGGCAGACTCACTCTGGAATAATATACACTTAGTTTTTGTCTACGTGTATTTCACTACTACATCTGTGTCTTGTATTCTTGTACTGATATTTCAATTAATAAGACGAGTAAGTTTGGTGAGACAGAAGAACTAATTTACGAACATTTTTACATCTAATGTTATCAGCAATAAAATATTTTGGACGCCCATGGTCTAGTTGTGACGTCTTCGACAAATAATCAAAACATCCTGCATCCCGGATTCGACCTGAGCAACCACTTAAATTTTGAATAAAAATGTACTTCTGGTATAAGGAGATACGTTCGTTCTGCCAAGGCTCTTCCCAAAAAGGGCAGAAGAGCGGAAAGAGATTGGGGGCAACACCTTGCCATTAGGGTGGGAAACTGCTCCTAAAGGCGTATGAATCAGCAAAGACCAACGGCATGACGATGCAGAAAGCAATGGAAAGCATTTCATTACAGACAAGCGTGACGTATCTGTATTGCATGTGGCTCGTAGCGGTAGAAATCACGATGATCTCTCCAGCAGGTAAGAAAAGGGTAGCATTCTACGAGGTGGAGCGTGATATATCGGAAATTTTAAGGTGGTAGGGAAGGTACATTACATATGAAGGGTGTTGGAAAGAAGAGATATATATTACATCTACATGACTACTCTGCAATTCACATTTAAGTGCTTGGCAGAGGGTTCATCGAACCACAATCATACTATCTCTCTACTATTCCACTCCCGAACAGCGAGCGGGAAAAACGAACACCTAAACCTTTCTGTTCGAGCTCTGATTTCTCTTATTTTATTTTGATGATCATTCCTACCTATGTAGGTTGGGCTCAACAAAATATTTTCGCATTCGGAAGAGAAAGTTGGTGACTGAAATTTCGTAAAAAGGTCTCGCCGCGACGAAAAACGTCTATGCTGTAATGACTTTCATCCCAACTCGTCTATCATATCTGCCACACTCTCTCCCCTATAACGCGATAATACAAAACGAGCTGCCCTTCTTTGCACCCTCTCGATGTCCTCCGTCAATCCCACATGGTAAGGATACCACACCGCGCAGTAATATTCTAACGGAGGACGAACGAGTGTAGTGTAAGCTGTCTCTTTAGTGGACTTGTTGCATCTTCTAAGTGTCCTGTCAATGAAACGCAACCTTTGGCTCGCCTTCCCGACAATATTATCTATGTGGTCCTTCCAACTGAAGTTGTTCGTAATTTTAACACCCAGGTACTTAGTTGAATTGACAGCCTTGAGAATTGTACTATTTATCGAGTAATCGAATTCCAACGGATTTCTTTTGGAACTCATGTGGATCATCTCACACTTTTCGTTATTTAGCGTCAACTGCCACCTGACACACCATACAGCAATCTTTTCTAAATCGCTTTGCAGCTCATACTGGTCTTCGGATGACCTTACTAGACGGTAAATTACAGCATCATCTGCGAACAGTCTAAGAGAACTGCTCAGATTGTCACCCAGGTCATTTATATAGATCAGGAACAGTAGTGGTCCCAGGACGCTTCCCTGGGGAACACCTGATATCACTTCAGTTTTACTCGATGATTTGCCGTCTATTACTACGAACTGCGACCTTCCTGACAGGAAATCACGAATCCAGTCGCACAACTGAGACGATACCCCATAGCTCCGCAGCTTGATTAGAAGTCGCTTGTGAGGAACGGTGTCAAAAGCTTTCCGGAAATCTAGAAATACGGAATCAACTTGAGATCCCCTGTCGATAGCGCCGATTACTTCGTGCGAATGTAGAGCTAGCTGCGTTGCACAAGAGCGATGTTTTCTGAAGCCATGCTGATTACGTGTCAATAGATCGTTCCCTTCGAGGTGATTCATAATGTTTGAATACAGTATATGCTCCAAAACCCTACTGCAAACCGACGTCAATGATATAGGTCTGTAGTTAAATGGATTACTCCTACTACCCTTCTTGAACACTGGTGCGACCTGCGCAATTTTCCAATCTGTAGGTACAGATCTATCGGTGAGCGAGCGGTTGTATATGAGTGCTAAGTAGGGAGCTATAGTATCAGCGTAATCTGAAAGGAACCTAATCGGTATACAATCTGGACCTGAAGACTTGCCCGTATCAAGCGATTTGAGTTGCTTCGCAACCCCTAAGGTATCTACTTCTAAGAAACTCATGCTAGCAGATGTTGGTGTTTCAAATTCTGGAATATTCCATTCGTCTTCCCTGGTGAAGGAATTTCGGAAAACTGCGTTCAATAACTCCGCTTTAGCGGCACAGTCGTCGATAACAGTACCATCGGCACTACGCAGCGAAGGTATTGACTGCGTCTTGCCGCTTGTGTACTTTACATACGACCAGAATTTCTTCGGATTTTCTACCAAATTTCGAGACAATGTTTCGTTGTGGAACCTATTAAAGGCATCTCGCATCGAAGTACGTGCCAAATTTCGCGCGTCTGTAAATTTTAGCCCATCTTCAGGATTTCGCGTTCTTCTGAACTTCGCATGCTTTTTCCGTTGCCTCTGCAACAGCGTTCGGACCTTTTTTGTGTACCACGGGGGATCCGTTCCATCTCTTACCAATTTATGAGGTAAGAATATCTCAATTTCTGTTGCTACTATATCTTTGAATTTGAGCCACATCTTGTCTACATTCGCATAGTCAGTTCGGAAGGAATGGAAATTGTCTTTTAGGAAGGCTTCTAGTGGCACTTTATCCGCTTTTTTAAATAAAATTATTTTGCGTTTGTTTCTGATGGATTTGGAAGAAATGGTATTGAGCCTAGCTACAATGACCTTGTGATCACTAATCCCTGTATCAGTCATGATGCTCTCTATCAGCTCTGGATTGTTTGTGGCCAAGAGGTCAAGTGTGTTTTCGCAGCCATTTACAATTCGCGTGGGTTCGTGGACTAACTGCTTGAAATAATTTTCGGAGAATGCATTTAGGACAATCTCGGAAGACGTTTTCTGCCTACCACCGGTTTTGAACAAGTATTTTTGCCAACATACCGAGTGTAGGTTGAAGTCCCCACCAACTATAACCGTATGAGTGGGGTATTTATTTGTTACGAGACTCAAACTTTCTCTGAACTGTTCCGCAACTGTATCATCGGAGTCTGGGGGTCGGTAGAAGGAACCAATTATTATCTTAATTCGGCTGTTAAGTATAACCTCCACCCACACCAATTCGCACGGAGTATCTACTTCGACTTCACTACAAGATAAACCACTACTGACAGACACAAACACTCCACCACCAATTCTGCCTAATCTATCTTTCCTGAACACCGTCTGAGACTTCGTAAAAATTTCTGCAGAACTTATTTCAGGCTTTAGCCAGCTTTCTGTAGCTATAACGATATCAGCTTCTGTGCTTTCTATTAGCGCTTGAAGCTCAGGGACTTTTCCAGCACAACTACAACAATTTACAACTATAATTCCGACTGTTCCTTGATCCAAGCACGTCCTGTAATTGCCAAGCACCCTTTGACATTGCAGCCCATCCCGCACTTTCCCGAGGCCTTCTAACCTAAAAAACCGCCCAGTCCACGCCACACAGCCTCCGCTACCCGTGTAGCCGCCAGCTGAGTATAGTGAACTCCTGACCTATTCAGCGGAACCCGAAACCCCACCACCCTATGGCGCAAGTCTAGGAATCTGCAGCCAATACGGTCGCAAAACCGTCTGAGCCTCTGATTCAGACCCTCCACCCGGCTCTGCACCAAAGGTCCGCAGTCGGTTCTGTCAACGATGCTGCAGATTGTATAGCCATGAACTGATGCTAATGTAACCAAACAAGTATGTAGGTGTATCGCAGTAGGAGAGAAGGAAAGAAGGTCAAAGAGCTATGGACTCCTGGAATCTCTAAGTGGGGGACTGATGATGATGAAGTCCCATACTCCATTACAGAGCGTAGGGGAGACCCGCACCGCCGTACTAGGCAAGGTCCTAACGGAGATGGTTTGCCATTGCCTTCCTCCGACCGTAGTGGGGATGAATGATGATGATGATGATGAAGACGACACAACAAAACCCAGTCATCTCAAGGCAGGTGAAAATCCCTGACCCCGCCGGGAATCGAACCCGGGACCCCGTGCTCGGGAGCGAGAGCGCTACCATGAGACCACGAGCTGCAGATGAGGGGGACTGGGAGTACTTAAATTACTGAGACTAATAACCAAGAAACAGTATTAACTTAGCAGATAAGTTTTCAGAGTCTGTTCAGGGATACCTTCTGACTGTTTTGGTATCAGGGACTGAAGGTCTCTGATGGCTCGTTACAGAGTTTTTGCATTTCGTTTGTTTTTTTGCTCCCAATTAATTTCCTATCTGTTTTGCACTGAAACAGAGTACAACAGCGCAAATGTCGACGATACACGCTGTGGTGCTTGCTCTTGACAATAGTAAGTTCCACTTTATCCTTCGCTCTTAATATTGCATTGAGTACGTCTCTGTTCTGCTCGACTTTATTTTTCCTGCAGGGTTAGCCATGCCTTAGCCTTGATACACATCAACATGGACAGGTTTAATGTTTAGGAGCTGGTCGACATGCATCTCGAGTATACGTTTTTGAACGAAATGGTAGAGTAGCATGAAGATTTGATCCCAAAGTGGCAGCAACCACATCACAGTATCTTTGCTTCCGTGTTTTGTGTTGCACATTTTGGTGGTTGCATATTACAGGCTTTTTCAGCGTTGTGAAGGTATTTCCACAGAGACAAGGGTGAGTGCGGTAACAAACCGAATAAATCGTAGTTGCGTTATTCCTCTATAACGAGCTGCCGGAAACCGCGGTCTCTTATAGAAGAAGCATCAAAAGATATCCCTGGATAACCTCTGCAAGTTTATCACTGGAGTTCTGGTTCATGCCACATGACACTAAGGTATAATATGCGCATACAGAGTTATTGTAGTATTTGTGATTCATTTGTCATTGTCTCCGGCGATCATGTACCGTCTGTTTTAACTCAGCAGGCAGTAACTGTGTTGAAATTAGAGGTGAGCGGTGTTTGCAACATTAATTCTAGGGTACAAGCTTCTCCCACCGAAGAGTATGCACCCCTGCTGAACAACTTCAGCCATCTGAACACGGCAGCACTTTGGGTCTTTGGTAAGCTGGATGGATGTATCGGCTGACTGCTGGCACAATGTACCAATGGAGACGAGGTTTCGGAAATCAGCGTGGTACGAACGCACAAGATCGACACATTGTGCGAGCAGCGGTGGTCGACTGATAATCATCCAGGGACGAAATCTGGGAATGTGTTGCACCTGCTGCGTCATCAGGGACCTCTGGGAATGGTCAGCTTGCAGCTGTGCTAAGATCACGCGCTCCTCTGGTCAATTTACCAATGACAGACACCACGACACCGCCAAGCATGCCTATAATGCTCTCATGAAAGAGTTGACTGAAGAGTGGAATGGCGCTCTAATATGTTCTGTGGTAAGAGTAGGCACTATGTTTATGCGAGTGCTGGACGCAGAAGTGTATGGCGTGGACATGGTGAACTGCTTATTCTAGAGTGCATTCGCCCACGACACACCGACTCATCCCAGGTTTCGTGATGTGGGCGATCATCAGTATTAACTCACTGTCACAATTGGTATTTCTGGAAGGTAAAGTAACCAGTGACCACTACATTGCACAGACTGTTAACCCCGTGATACTGGCGTCCGACAGGTAGGTGACGCGCTTTTTCAGCAAGGTAATGCACGCTCACATACGGCTGCTACGACGGAACGTGCTCCTCACGATATTCAACAACTGCCCTGGCCAGCAAGATCACCAGATTTCTCCCCAACTGAACACGTATGGGACATGTTAATCGTGGTCATACTCGTCCTCCAGAGACTGCAAGAAACATTGCCAAATCGCAAAAAAAAAGAAAAATATCCGCATGGTGCCTGGTGCAATCTACACTCATGCTCATAAATTCAGGATAATTGCAGAATGTGGTGCCACACAACGTGGCACTACACAAAACTGGCCCTAGGAAAACACACGACACAGATCTGTAAGTCCATGGTATTGGTGATAAGTTGAGAAAACCGCCCCTAAGCACATGTGCTACAAAAGGTCACTGTTTCCTGCGCATCTACCCCGACATCAGTATGGGATATGATCACCATGCACACGTACACAGGCCGCACAACGGGTTGGCATACTCTGGATCAGGTGGTCGAGAGGCTGCTGGGGTATAGCTTCCCATTCTTGCATCAGTGCCTGTGGGAGCTCCTGAACTGCCCTAGGGTTTTGAAGACGTGCACCGATACGTCGACCGAGAGCATCCCAGACGCCAGATATCTTCTGCTTTAAGGTATCTCTCCACGATGGCAGCTTGGTGGGGCCGTGCGTTATCATCCATCAGGAGGAAGGTGCGGCCCACTGCACCCCTGAAAAGGCGGACATACTGGTGCAAAATGACGTCCCGATACACCTGATCTGTTACAGTTCCTCTGTAAAAGACATGCAAGGGTGTACGTGTACCAAACATAATCCCACCCCACACCATCAAACAACGACCTTCATTAAGGGATTGGTATCTGGTTCCAGGTTAACGCCAGATGAAAACCAGGCGAGAATCGCTGTTCAGACTATACCTCGACACGTCCGTGAACATAACCTGGGACCACTGTTCCAATGACCATGTGCTTTACGGGCTCTCCTATGACCAGAGGTCAGTGGATTGCACCTTGCCGGTCTCAGGACGAATACCATGTCTGTTCAGTCGTCTATAGACTGTGTGTCTGTGGACAACTGTTGCAGTGGCTGCGGTAAGGTCCCGAGCAACGTTACCTGCAGTACTCCGTGACCGTCTGCGGACACTGATGGTGAGATATCGGTCTTATTGTGGTGCTGTACATTGTGGACGTCCCGTGGTGTAGCGCCTGGACACGTTTTCTGTCTGCTGGAATCGTTGCTATAATCTTGAGATCACACTTTGTGGCACACGGAGGGCCCGTGCTACGACATGCTGCGTTTCACCACCTCCAGTCGCTCTAGTATTCTACCCCTCATAACGTCATCAATATGTGCTCTATGAGCCATTTTCAACACACAGTCTCGATTGGTATGTCTGAAAACGTCTGCACACTTACTCGCTGCACCGTACTCTGACATGCACCAACACACCTCTGCGTATGTGGATCTGCTGCCACCAGCGCCACCGTGCGACGACCGCAGGTCAGATGCACAGCATGGTCATACCCCGAGGCGATATAAACCCGCAAACCGCCCACCAGAGCGTTGTTTTACCATGTATCAGCATTATCCTTAATTTATGAGCATGACTGTATCTCAGGAGGCTATTAGGCACCTTATGATTGTTTGCATGCGAGAATAGAAGACTGCATTGCCGTCCGAGGAGGGTACACTGTCTATTGATGCAACTATTTGAGCACCCCCTACTGTGACGTGCGTTTTTCATTTGGTCTAAATTTGTTATCATTTAGTCCTATAATGAATTGTTGTTGTTGTTGTTGTTGTAGTCTTCAGTCCTGAGACTGGTTTGATGCAGCTCTCCATGCTACTCTATCCTGTGCAAGCTTCTTCATCTCCCAGTACCTACTGCGGCCTACATCCTTTTGAATCTGCTTAGTGATTCAAAAAAATGGTTCAAATGGCTCTGAGCACTATGGGACTTAACATCTTAGGTCATCAGTCCCCTAGAAGTTAGAACTACTTAAACCTAACTAATCTAAGGACATCACACACATCCAAGCCCGAGGCAGGATTCGAACCTGCGACCGTAGCGGTCGCGCGGTTCCAGACTGAAGCGCCTAGAACCGCTCGGCCACACCGGCCGGCGCTTAGTGATTCACCTCTTGGTCTCCCTCTACGATTTTTACCCTCCACCCTGTCCTGCAGTAGTAAATTGGTGATCCCGTAATGTCTCAGAACATGTCCTTGCCATTGCCAGTCTACATTTTATATCCTCTCTACTTCGACCATCATTAGTTATTTTGCTCCCCAAATAGCAGAACTCATTTACTACTTAAAACGTCTCATTTCCTAATCTAATTCCCTCAGCATCACCGGACTTAATTCGACTACATTCCATTATCTTCGTTTTGCTTTTGTTGATGTTCATCTTGTACCCTCCTTTCAAGGCACTGTCCATTCCGTTCAACTGCTCTTCCAAGTCCTTTGCTGTCTCTGACAGAATTACAATGTCATCGGCGAACCTCAAAGTTTTTATTTCTTCTCCATGGATTTTATTACCTACTCCGAATTTTTCTTTTGTTTCCTTTACTGCTTGCTTAGTATACAGATTGAATAGCATCGGAGAGAAGCTACAACCCTTTCTTACTCCCTTCCCAACCATTGCTTCCCTTTCATGTCCCTCGACTCTTATAACTGCCATCTGCTTTTTGTTCAAATTGTAAATAGCCTTTCGCTCCCTGTGTTTTACCCGTGCCACCTTCAGAACTACCTGTCACTTAACTTTCAAATGACCTTGTACTTGAGGCTGTTGCATATTTTTCCGGCAGTGTGTGAGTGCGTAAAACGATAAAACCCCGGGGGACACTGAAGGCGGTAAACTGTCTTAGAATTTCCTTTTCCACATCGTTGGAGCAGCTACTGTTACGAACAGAGCGATGGATGACGTGGATCTCGGACGTGGCATGAGGCGACGCGAAGAGACATTAGCAACTGGAGGAGTGACGACTTACGCGAGATCCCGAGACCGGTTGGCCACTAAAACTGGAACCATGTGTAGGGCGACAGCTTCTGGACTGGCCATAGCCGCTGACCTACCCCAACAGGCAGGGGCAATCGCAGCCGGAGGGCAACGCCGCTCCTGTAATTACAGCTGCGCACTGTTTTGCCCGCCCCTCCCACGCAGGGCAGAGGGCGCGCACCCCACAACTACTGTGAGCACCGCGTCCAAGGAGGGGGAGAGAGGGGTGTTTTCCGTACCGACCGCGGCCAATATGGCGGGGAGCAGAGCGTCAGCTATTACCGCCGCCGGGCAAAACTCGAGTGGTCGGAAAATGAGATTCTTTGTGCTCGTCTGGCCCGCAGTTGTGCTAAGGCGACGCCGGGAGTCCGACGCCAACTGAGGGGGGGGGGGGGGGGGTGGGGGGTGGAATGGGTGGGAGGGAGACAAAGGCGCGCTCGCAGTGTCTCTCTTGCCCGATAGGGACTTGTCTCCTGTCGTTATTGAGCCAGAAATATTCGCTGTTTGGCGTAAGGATAAGGGGACAAGCAAATACTGACGTAAGCTGAGTCCGTGAAGTGGTAGACGCACTACATTACAGGTGGTGCAGACAAGCCGTCGTGTGAATTACTTGTGAACGCATTATCCGAAAACTGTCTTGAGCAGCTAAATCGACAGCCAACGCGTAATGGAAATATTTTAGATCTGGTAGTCACGAACAGACCAGACCTAATCGAGGGTGTCAGTGTTGAGACAGGGACTAGTGATCATGATGATGTCATTACGACTATGGTAAAGTCGATCAAGAAGGCTAGGAGAGAATTCTTACTAGAAGGAGCAGACAAGCAGTTGTTAGCATCCCGCTTAGTCAATGAATCGACTTCATTTACTTCCGGTACGATGGACGTGGAAGAATTATGGGAAAATTTTAAACACATTCTAAATCACGCATTGGACAAGTATAAGCCGAAAAAGTGGGTTACGGACGGAAAAGACCCACCGTTGTTTTAACAGCGCAATTCGGAGAATGCTCAGGAAGCAAAGATAGTTGCACTCGCGGTACAAGAAAGTACCACCGTCATACCTTAGCAAAAGATCTTGCTGAAAACCCAAGGAAATTCTGGTCTTACGTAAAATCGGTAAGCTTATCGAAGGCTTCCATCCAGTCACTCACTGATCAGTTTTGCCCGGCAACGGAAGACAGCAAAACGAAAGCTGAAATTTTAAATTTAGCATTTGAGAAATATTTCACGCAGGAGGATCGTACAAACATACCGCCGTCTGAGCCTTGTACAGATTCCCGTATGGAGGACATAGTGGTAGACATCCCTGGGGTTGTGAAGCAGCTGAATGAGTTGAAAGTAAATAAATCGCCAGGTCCTGATGGGATTCCAATTCGGTTTTACAGAGAGTACTCCACAGCATTGGCTCCTTACTTAGCTTGTATTTGTCGCGAATCTCTTGCGCAACGTGAAAGTCCCGAGCGACTGGAAAAAAGCGCAGGTGACGCCTGCATATAAGAAGGGTAGAAGGACGGATCCTCAAAATTACAGACCAATATCCTTAACATCGGTTTGTTGCAGGATTCTCGAACATATTCTCAGTTCGAATATAATGAATTTCTTTGAGACAGAGAAGTTTCTGTCCACACATCAGCACGGCTTTAGAAAGCATCGCTCCTGCGAAACGCAACTCGCCCTTTTTTCACATCATATCTTGAGAACTACGGATGAAGGGTATACCCCTTGACTGAAAGCGTTTGACTCGGTGCCCCACTGCAGACTCCTAACTAAGGTACGAGCATATGGGATTGATTCCCAAATATGTGAGTGGCTCGAAGACTTCTTATGTAATAGAACCCAGTATGTCGTCCTCGATTGCGAGTGTTCATCGGAGGTGAGGGTACATCTGGGGTGACCCAGGGAAGTGTGGTAGGTCAGCTGTTGTTTTCTATCTACATAAATGGTCTTTTGGATAGGGTGGATAGCAATGTGCGGCTGTTTGCTGATGATGCTGTGGTGTACGGGAAGGTGTCGTCGTTGAGGATACAAGATGACTTGGACAGGATTTGTGATTGGTCTAAAGAATGGCAGCTAACTCTAAATATAGATGTATGTAAATTAATGTAGATGAATAGGAAAAAGAATCCCGTAATGTTTGAATACTCCGTTAGTAGCGTAGCGCTTGACACAGTCACGTCGATTAAATATTTGGGCGTAACATTGCCGAACGATAGGAAGTGGAACAAGCATGTAATGGCAGTTGTGGGGAAGGCGGATAGTCGTCTTCGGTTCATTGGTAGAATTTTGGGAAGATGTGGTTCATCTGTAAAGGAGACCGCTTATAAAACACTAATACGACCTATTCTTGAGTACTGCTCCAGCGTTTGGGATCCCTATCTGGTCGGATTGAGGGAGGACATAGAATCAATTCAGAGGCGGGCTGCTAGATTTGTTACTGGTTCGCTTGATCATCACGCGAGTGTTATGGAAATGCTTCAGGAACTCGGGTGGGAGTCTTTGGAGGAAAGGAGGCGTTCTTTTCGTGAATTGCTACTGAGGAAATTTAGAGAACCAGCATTTGAGGCTGACTGCAGTACAATTTTACTGCCGCCAACTTATATTTCGCGGAAAGACCACAGAGATAAGATAAGAGAGATTAGGACTCGTACAGAGGCATATATAGGCAGTCATTTTTCCCTCGTTCTGTTTGGGAGTGGAACAGGGAGAGAAATGCTAGTTGTGGTACGAGGTACCCTCCGCCACGCACCTCATGGTGGATTGCGGAGTATGTATATTGATGTAGATGTACTACGGAGACACCAGATATAGCGTGGCTGTATGCTCGGCGATAAATGGCTGAAACCAGTCGTCAAACATCTCGAGAGTTGTCGTCACATCGATTAAAGGTTCCATAGTCTTGTAACCAGAGAAGAAGACCGTGGACGCGTATGAGATGTAGTGGTATAGAAGGATGTTGAAAATTAGGTGGACTGATAAGATGAGATATGAGGAGTTTCTCCGCAGAATCGACGAAGAAAAGAACACGCGGCGATGAGAAGAAGAACGGACAGGGTGACAAGTCATGTATTGAGACATCGGGAAATACACTCCTGGAAATTGAAATAAGAACACCGTGAATTCATTGTCCCAGGAAGGGGAAACTTTATTGACACATTCCTGGGGTCAGATACATCACATGATCACACTGACAGAACCACAGGCACATAGACACAGGCAACAGAGCATGCACAATGTCGGCACTAGTACAGTGTATATCCACCTTTCGCAGCAATGCAGGCTGCTATTCTCCCATGGAGACGATCGTAGAGATGCTGGATGTAGTCCTGTGGAAAGGCTTGCCATGCCATTTCCACCTGGCGCCTCAGTTGGACCAGCGTTCGTGCTGGAAGTGCAGACCGCGTGAGACGACGCTTCATCCAGTCCCAAACAAGCTCAATGGGGGACAGATCTTGCTGGCCAGGGTAGTTGACTTACACCTTCTAGAGCACGTTGGGTGGCACTGGATACATGCGGACGTGCATTGTCCTGTTGGAACAGCAAGTTGCCTTTCCGGTCTAGGAATGGTAGAACGATGGGTTAGATGACGGTTTGGATGTACCGTGCACTATTCAGTGTACCCTCGACGATCACCAGAGGTGTACGGCCAGTGTAGGAGATCGCTCCCCACACCATGATGCCGGGTGTTGGCCCTGTGTGCCTCGGTCGTATGCAGTCCTGATTGTGGCGCTCACCTGCACGGCGCCAAACACGCATACGACCATCATTGGCACCAAGGCAGAAGCGACTCTCATCGCTGAAGACGACACGTCTCCATTCGTCCCTCCATTCACGCCTGTCGCGACACCACTGGAGGCGGGCTGCACGATGTTGGGGCGTGAGCGGAAGACGGCCTAACGGTGTGCGGGACCGTAGCCCAGCTTCATGGAGACGGTTGCGAATGGTCCTCGCTGATACCCCAGGAGCAACAGTGTCCCTAATTTGCTGGGAAGTGGCGGTGCGGTCCCCTACGGCACAGCGTAGGATCCTACGGTTTTGGCGTGCATCCGTGCGTCGCTGCGGTCCGGTCCGGTCCCAGGTCGACGGGCACGTGCACCTTCCGCCGACCACTGGCGACAACATCGATGTACTGTGGAGACCTCACGCCCCACGTGTTGAGCAATTCGGCGGTACGTCCACCCGGCCTCCCGCATGCCCACTATACGCCCTCGCTCAAAGTCCGTCAACTGCACATACGGTTCACGTCCACGCTGTCGCGGCATGCTACCAGTGTTAAAGACTGCGATGGAGCTCTGTATGCCACGGCAAACTGGCTGACACTGACGGCGGCGGTGCACAAATGCTGCGCAGCTAGCGCCATTCGACGGCCAACACCGCGGTTCCTGGTGTGTCCGCTGTGCCGTGCGTGTGATCATTGCTTGTACAGCCCTCTCGCAGTGTCCGGAGCAAGTATGGTGGGTCTGACACACCTGTGTCAATGTGTTCTTTTTTCCATTTCCAGGAGTGTAACTTCTTTGGTAGTGTAGGAAGCTGTAGGGGATGAAAAGTCTAGGGGAAGACGGAAGTTGGAGTACATGTAGCAGATAACGGAGGACGTAGATTTCAAGTGCTACCTTGAGATGAAGAGGTTGGCTCAGTGGAGGAATTCGTCACCAGTCGCATCACACCGGACCGAAGATTGATCAATCATAAAAAACTGCGTAACTCCAACAGATGCCCGACAGAGTATTAATCAAACAAAATAATCTTAGCTAAAAATAAGTATTTAATGTATGATATCCCTTACAATCTCCCCTCCTCTTTTCGCTCAGTTCATGAGTACTGATTGATGGTAAAATCTGAGTCATATTGTTCTTCGTTTCAGTAAACCTGTTGTAAACACAAATGACTAAATGATGTCCATAATTTTTATTGTACGTAACGTGTCGAATTTTCTGTTACAATTAGAGTGGCGGACACCCTGATAGACTTGTGTCTGGCTGTGCCGATATACGTAACTGGCGGAAGCTATCGACTTTTAGACAGTCATTTTGGTGCGGATGCACGAAAAGGGAAGGACCGTTCTCGAAGTCCTTCCGGGAGAAGAACAAAATCTTGACTGTTTCTGAATTAAAGTGAAAAACGCAAGGAAGATTACGGTTTAACACTCAGTCGACGGCAATCTCGATAGACATGACAGTTGAAGAACTAACTCGCCATTGGTGATGGATAAGAAAAGAAATCCGATGTGCAAATGAATCGTCACGGCATTTGTCTTAAGCGATTTAGGGAGACACCCGAAAACATAGCCCCTAAAACCTATATATACTATATGAACTAATAGGGGTATGAAACGCCTTCCTTCCAGAATGTGAGTCCTCGGTTCGGTATTACCGCTACACCATCGCGCTCTGTCGTTTCGTGAATGGAAGGAAATGTATAAAACATGAATATGGTCCCGCATTCCTAAATTTAGTAGGTGCTTCATTTACAGTATTTAATTTCAATAAATTGCGTGGCACATCTTAGTGATGGGACAGGCGGTGTCTGAGGATGGAATTGTAATACTCCAAAAAAGATCACATTTTAAGTTGAATGTCACAAATGAAGTGAAACTTTCTGATAAGAAACTTTACGTTTATGGACAGTTCTCAACTGCGTCCCCAGTTGCTGTATCAGTTGCTGATGGAGTCAGCAAAGTTGTGTTAAATATTTTCTCCCTGTGCAAACAAGAAGAAATCACGCAGCGATGGACTCTGATGCGGCATTACGGTGCGTATCCACCTCTACAAGGTGGGTGTCCAGTTAATTGAAGGGTAACACTATTACGCTATGAACTGATGTGTCGTTATATATATATATATATATATATATATATATATATATATATATATATATATATATATATATATATAAATTGCTATGGTGAAGCCATTGTCTCTGCGTAGTTAACAATGTAACTTTTAGCAGAAGAAATTGGTTTTTATGTAAAAATTTCTTTATGTTCGAATAATAAGAAAAACTGTGACAACATACATCTAGTAAACTCTAATGGTCTGTGTCGGCGATCGTTGCACAAACACTGTCTCCACGTACGCGTACACCATCATTACTCTACCAAGCAAACATTTGGGGCTACACTCGTATGGTATGAGACCTTCCGGGGGGGAGGGGTGGAGGGGGGCTGTTGTGGGGTTGTGAACCAATGAGGGCTCCGGCGGGACGAAGGCTCCCTGTCGTTTCTAGGTCCCCGGTTTAATACACACATAAATCCACACAAAGTCTAACGGTGTAATTTCTGACGAAACGGTTATCAGTCGATGATATCGTTTCGAATAACACATCTATTTTATGGAAAAAAAAAACGACGAATGCTTGTAATTAAAGTGAAGCGTCAGCGTGAGCCATACAGCTGAGACCACATTCAGTAGGTAAAGTCCCTCTCGTTTCACGGTACGTCACAATTTGCTGGCCATCTAATAGAAAAGATGTCTCTACAAGGTGGGTGTCCAGTTAATTGAAGGGTAACACTATTACGCTATGAACTGATGACGAGGCGGGTTTCGCTATTAATTTGGGTCGTAATGAGGTGTTACCTTATACGCACAGCAAATTCTGTTTATTATTAAAATGAATTCATTACCTTTGTTGAGCTCTAACTTACCTTTTGGTTGAACGGACAGTTCTACGTACTGGAAGCGTGATGTGCTTACCTGGAGAGAAAAGAGGAAATAGCACTGCTTTAGTACAGTAGATTTAAAATTTCCATGCACAGTGAAAGAATCGTGATCTTATATATAAGGGGCATTCATAGGTTTCCGTTCGAAAGCCATATAGTCCAGAATCTCGGTATGCCAGTCAGGAAAAAAAGGAATGAGCGTTGAGGCAAGCATCCAAATGACGCACTAGATTGAAGATGCCCGTTTGGTAGAACACCGTCTCTTGCATCCTGTGAAGCTCCGTGTGGCTGTTGCATAACCTCATCCGACAGGAATCGTCGACCCTTCAGTGCTTTATTTAAGGGACCGAAGGCATGGGTAGAGATCAGGACTATAGGGCGGGTTCTCGGGTGTCTCCCACTTGAGTTGATGTAACTTCTGCTTTACGACATTTTCAAAATGGTTACGTGCTTTATAATGGAGCAGTAGCACTCCTTTACGTACTATTTCACAACAGTGGTTTTCGACAGACATGCTGCGTCATACTCATTTTCCATTCTCCAATGGATGTCTACACTGCATTCGCCTTTCGGCAGCCAAGAAAATATTAATCGCACTTAGGTTCCGTTTCGACGCATTTGGTAATAATATCGCCAAAATTTATCTTTCCGTATTTACAGCACGCATGTCGGAAAGAGACGAATGCCACACTAATTCCTTGCCTAGACGTCAGTGCTTACATACCAGCATCGGAGTCGCACTACGTTCCATATGCACTTTAGCAATGCCCTCAAATGGAAACCTTTTGATAGCCCCTGATACATGCCTCGAAAGAGAAGAGAATGTGTGTACAATAATCACTTCTGTGTGCAATAAAATAAGTTGCAAAATGTAGCACTAATTGGAAATAGCTAGTTTTTGGTGCAAGAGGTTTTTGCTTCGCAATGTAACAGTCGTTATTCTTTATTTTTGAATTCACTTTTTAATTTTTACGTGATAAATACATTCATGTGAGCCTGGCTGTTGAATGTTTTGATCAAGTAAAACAGATCGCTCCTTCGGTCTTCTCAAAATGACGAAATTTAGTTTTACTTTAAATCTTAATTTTAATACGTTAGTTTTTAAGTAGGCCTTTAAATCTAACTTTTAATACGTTAGTTTTTAAGTAGGCGCATTAGAATATAAGGTATATTAAGAATCTTCGTGGCTTAAAGCCGTATGACGGACCAGGATTCGAGACCAGTATGTGTGCCTTAACGGTCAAGTTCTCTACCGACTTTCTTTTTTTCTTTTAACACCGGTCGAAGCACGTTTCATCTTCACTGGTCTACTTCCGGCAAAGCTTATCTCCTACCTTCCAGACCTAACAAATGTAAGGGGGGTCGTAAGTCGTGATTGTATAATCCAGCCGGCAGAGCAGTTGCCCGCGAATGACACACGTCCCACGTTCGAGTCCTGG